>NC_053431.1:72966224-73111768 GCF_007990345.1 Gossypium hirsutum | reverse complement strand
ACGGCCTAAATCCATGGTATTGCCCATGGTGGCCTCTCGAAATTCAATACCCACGTTTATGTGTTTGGGGTTACCACACAATGAGTCTTTATGTAAGCGAGGGAGTTTATTTTTGTTTCGATTGGCTGGAAGAGTTTGGGTGGTTTTAAAATTCTGGGTGGTTGGGATGTTAGTGGATGTAGTGGGGATTGTGCCAATTAAATCTTTTTTTTAATTATTTTTGGTTTTTTCTCTCTCTAAGATTTTTTACGTCTTCTTCTCCAATACTTATTTCTAAAAGGTTTTCTTTTGTTTTTACTTTATTTGATTCCTTTTCATCATTCGGTTGTGCAATTTCTATGTTTTGGGATTTGTAATTCCTGCTCCGCCTGTAGTAGGTAATAATTCTTGAAGATTTGGGTTGTTGAAAAACGTTTTAGGGAAGGAATGTGGTGATTTCCTGAGCAGGTGTTGTGCAAAGAGATCGAAACCCATCTTCCATTGAGTAGTGTGTTCGAGATTATGGTAAGTAATCAAAATTTTATTTGGAGTAGTTTTCGCAAGTATGCCATTTGGGATTTTGAATGGTTTGGTGTCAATATTTGAAATTGATAGAGTGGTTGGTGTTATTTCTTAGGTTTTAGGAGTCTCAAGATTGTTTCGCAACAAAAACAAACTAGGTGTGTACTCCTAATGCAAAAAATAAGGTTTTTACAAAAGCCAAAAAAGCTCTCTGTCGACGCAGCCATGTGGTCAACAAAAGCATGGTCGTGCACAAGACACTGCCATGTGGTGGATGAAGTGTGGCCGCGTGAGCCACACAGGCTAGGTCAAGTTAGGCGTGTAGGCCACATGGGCATCTGGGTTTTGGGCCAAGCCGTGTAGGCCACACGGGCAAGGCCAATCTGGGCGTATAGGCCACATGGGCATGGGGACCCACACGGGCATGTGGGCTTATATTTCTAAAATCTTCCCTAGGGTCACACGGGTCGTTCCGGTCGACTGTGGGCCTACTGTAGGGTCAGTAAGAACTAATCAAACCCTAAAACTATAGATCTGATAATCTAATATTTTGTTCTGAGTTTGATAATGCTATGCATGTCTGATTATTCTGTTATATTGTAATGCCCCAATTTTTAGGTTTTCTGTGTTTCTATGATTTTTAAAATTTGTGTGTGTTCTGGTTGGTTAAAATATATATTTTAGTAGGTTAGTGGGCCTTTGGAAGGCCCAAACTTAAGTTAAATCCGTGGTAGTCTTCGGAATTTTAATTTTATTAATAGGTGATGCAATTGGCGTTTGGGCTTTTAAGAGTAAAAGGGTAAAAGATGACACAAAAAGGAGTGTGGTGTAGTGGCATGGTGGCGCCACTTAGGGGACAAGGAAGTGACGCCATAGAGGAAGCAAGGGGTCCAAGGTTCAAGTCTTGGCTCCTGCAATATATTTTGGTTTTTCTTTTTTAATAAATCTGGAAGCAAATAGGTGCGCTTTAAAGTTTAATGTGTTGGATTTATGACACAAATGAGTTGATGGCCTAGTGGTGGTGGCGTGAGTTGGCCTGTGAGAGGACTTTGGTTCGAATCCCTTGGCACGCAAAGGTTGATTATTTTTCTATGTTGGGACGGCAAGAGTTGGTGTTGGTTTTAAACTCTGGTGATGGAGGGATCCCACATCGGGAAGCTAACATAAGAGTAGATAGAGAGCTGGCTTAAAATAGAGCAAACCTTGAGGAGAGTAGGCATACCCTTCTTGGCTGATCCCTTTCGCTTTGTGATGTGCTTGTTTGGGTTGGGCGTCAGCTAAGAGTGTTGGGAGTGCGGATTAACTACAGTCTCCTAATAGGTGTGTATTTCTCATTACTCTAGCAGTAGGACGGCTATTTCGGGCTGCGATAGGCTGAAATGGGCCATGTGGTCCCAATGGGTCCGTAGGCCCAAGTGGATAAGTTGTAGAATTACTAAAATACCCCTGTAGGGTAGGACTACCGATTTACCCCTGGAGGGTAAAATGACTATTTTTCCCCTCATGCGTAAATGACTAACTTGTGTGATGATTGGGTTAGTTGACGTGAATTTATGTTAGTTATCGTTAATTTGTAAGTCTAATGTGTTAGTAATCGATTGTAGGATTATCGCGTGGGAGATATCATCATCAATCGTCATCAACCAGGTGTGTAAAGGACACCCTCCCTTAGACTGAATCGGTAAAAGCTGAAATACCGAAACGTTGGTATTTTGTGAACTCGCGAGTGTGCGAGCGCTCGTGAGACAGTTGTTAATGAATATGGTGCATTTGGATGATTAGAGTGCAGGGTGTGCATCTGCGTGGTATTTTTGGGCTTAATGGGCCAAAAACGGGCCAATGGGCCAATAGGCCCACTTTGGTAAAAAGACGAGGTAAGTACTTCTGATTACTTGGTAAATGTTAGAATGAGCATGAAACCTTAGCAATAGGTTATAATTACTAAAACACCCTTATGCATGCAAAATTACGATTTTACCCGAAGGGTTATTTTTTTCTGAAAAGCATGATGTTCTGTTTCTGTATACGTATGCCATGACATATTATTTCTGTTGCATGGGACATGAGTTTATATTGATAGAGGAAGCGTTCTGGCAGCCTCGCTGCAATCTGGTGGCATCGCCACATATATCTGTTCTGGTGACTTCGTCACAATATCTGGCAGCCTCGCTGCAATCTGGTGGCTTCGCCACATATATATATATCTGTTCTGGTGGCCTAGCCACAATATCTGTATCTGGTGACTTCGTCACAATATCTGGCAGCCTTGTTGCAATTTCTGTGGTGTGTAGCGGTTGGGTGGGTCGAGTAGTCTCCCCACATGGTGTAAGGCTGGTACGGGGGTGTTATGGATGGCTCTGGGTTGGGATTTCTGCATTCATGATATCTTTGTTCTGTATCTGCTATGGGCCTATGGGTTTCATTCTGATTTCTGTACTGGGCCAAGGCCCAGATAAGTCTGACTCTGAGGTTTGATCTATTTTGGGCTATGGTCGGGTTATGTTACACACTGAGTTTACCGAACTCACCCTTTATTTTCATCTCTGCAAGAAATCCCAACCATAGTAGGCTTTGAGCTGTGAGGGATTCGGAGTGGCCACATCATCTGCAAAGTTGGTTTTTATATTATGATTAATTTTGGGTTTTAAGTTGTAATAAGGCCGCTATTTAAATTTCTTTTTTCCGCTATGGTTTTATTTTCTGATTATATTTATACTATGACAAAATTGCTAGTGTTAGGCTACGCGAGTTTTCAAAATTAATGAATGTTTTCAAGACTCAACAAGCACAACAAATGGATAGCCTAAAGATTGATAAACCGGCTTTTCATTCAATCGCTGTTTTTACAAAGACCACCCTAATCACTTAAAACATCAAATGCATACTAAGTCGTAAGTCCATGTGACACGTCAGATCTGGCCATAATGTCTAGGCCGAGTTTGGGGTGTTACATTTAATGGTATCAGAGCTAAGTTGCAACAACTCGGCTGTGGAGTTTGTAAAGAAACACTGAATAAAGGTTTTCGAAAATCATTTTTTTTGGAACTTGATTATAAATTTTTTTCAAGAATGTTTCCAATATTTTTTCTTTGCAAATAGATTATTTTAAAAATTAAAATAGGTTTTCTAAAATTAGGATTTTTAGAAGGTGGCACACTGAATCTCCGGCCCAAGTCTGTAAGTTTTCTGAGACTTTCTGATTGTTTTTGAAATATCTGTTATATGCTTGTACAAAACCTTATCATGGTACTTTAGTTAGGGTAACACTGGAACTATAGAAACTCTAATAAGTAGACTGAGACTGTACCTAGGCTACCGGAAAAGAAAACAAACTCAAACTCTAAATTACTATTATTCATAAGACATCTGTAGTAAACACTAAAATATTAAACTGATTCATAAAATTCTTAACCAAATAATACGAAATGAGTACACGAGCAGCTCGTGGAAGAGGCCGTGGACGTGGCCGAGGTAATGCTCAGGCTGAACTTTGTCTTAAGGACATGTGCCGGCAGTAGATGCACCGGTACCACCGGTAATGGAGGTAGAGTCTCATGATCGAGGTGTCGGGGACGATGATCTGTCCCAGGCAATGCTCCGAGTTTTGGAAAGGGTTGCTGGGGCAAGTACGGGAAATGGAATTCGGGGGTCTATTTCTGAGCGGCTCCGGGCCAATGGAGTAGAGATATTTAGGGGCGTATCTGGTGTAGCTCTGAATGTGGCTGAGTATTGGTTAGAAGCCACAGAGCAGATTATGGATGATCTGGACTGCTCTATAGAGCAGAAGCTGAAGGGAGCCATATCGTTACTCAGGGATGAGGCTTATCAGTGGTGGCTCACGATGAGAGATAGAACTCCTGCTGACAGTGTGACTTGAGAGCTGTTTAAGACAGCCTTCAAAGGAAAGTATGTTAGGGCTAGTTACGTGGACGCTCGCTGGAAAGAATTTCTGAACCTGGTCCAAGGGAGTAAGTCAATGGCTGAGTATGAGTCTGAGTTTCTGAGACTGAGCCGGTATGCTTCTGGGATTGTCGCTACAGAGTATGAGCGTAGCGTACGCTTCGAGGATGGTCTTGGAGATGAACTTAGGGTGCTGATTGCTCCGTAGAGGGAGCGTAACTTCGCTGCTTTAGTGGAGAAAGCGAAGATAGCTGAGGAAGTGAAGCATACAGAAAGGCAGAATCGTGAGAAAGATCGGAACCATTTTAGGATAGATTTAGGACTTTGAGGTGGTATGAACAGGAATGTTAAGAGAGCAAGGGTAATGGAGCCAGTTCGAGCAGTACCGATGAATACTGTTAGACCGCAGGGTTGTAGGAATTGTGGGAAGATGCATATGGGCAAGTGTCAGAAACGTTCTGGTGCTTGTTTTCGATGCGGATCTATGGAGCATAGGGTTAAGAATTGTCCCCAGGAACCGGATGAGGTTCAAGTTTTAGAGCAGAGGGTCGCTCAACCAGTGAGGGGTGGACCATAGTTTTCAAGAGGACGTGGGCAAGGCAAAGGTGGTAATGGAAACGGACGAGGAAGAGGAGAGCCTAGCAAGGGTGCTAGATTTGCTGAAGCTCGTCAGCCGGTATTGGTGTATGTAGCTCGTCCCCGAGAGGAGGGTGATGCATCTGATGTCATAACTGGTACATTTCTGATTTCCAATATGCCATACACTGCGTTGATAGATGTTGGATCTACTCATTCATATGTTGCATGTGCTATATCTGGGTTACTGGGTGTACGCTTTGAGGAGACCGTGAGTGGGGTATCTATACTAAGTCCTTTGGGTCACTCGGTTAGGGTAGATAAACTGTATAGAGATGTGCCTATAGAAACTCTGGAGATCTGATGGAGCTACCTTTCGGAGAATTCAATCTCATTTTGGGAATGGATTGGCTTGTTAAGCATAGGGCTACTCTAGATTGTGCTGCTAAGCGAATAATGTTAAAGACCTTAATGGATGAGGAGGTTTTGGTGATAGGCGAGCATTGGGATTATCTGTCTAATGTGCTGTCGGCATTGAGAGCCGAGAAGTGGATTCGAAAGGGATGTAAAGCTTATTTGGCATTTGTAAGCCAATCGAAAATTGAGGATCTGACAGTGGATAAAGTTAGAACCGTCAAGGATTTTCAAAATGTTTTTCTAGAGGAGCTTCCGGGTTTGCCCCTGAGCCGAGAGGTTGAGTTTGGAATCAACTTGTTGCCTGGAACAGTACTGGTGTCTATTGCACCTTATAGGATGGCACCGAAGGAGTTGGTGGAGCTGAAAGCACAAATTCAAGAGTTATTGGATAGAGGCTTCATTAGACCAAGTGTGTCTCCGTGGGGAGCACCAGTGTTGCTCGTAAAGAAGAAAGATGGGTCAATGCAGATGTGCATCGATTATCGATAGTTGAACAAACTGACGATTAAGAACAAATACCCACTGCCGAGAATCGATGATTTATTCGACCAACTTAGAGGAGCTTCAGTATTTTCCAAGATTGACCTTCGATCTGGGTATCATCAGTTGAGGGTTAAGGAGGTGGATATTCATAAGACGGCATTCAGAACTCGGTATGGTCACTATGAGTTCTTGGTTATGCCATTTGGGTTGACGAACGCACCTGCGACATTTATGGATCTGATGAATCAAGTGTTCTAGCCATACTTGAATCGATTCGTAGTCGTCTTTATCGATGATATTCTGGTTTATTCTGAAACTAAGGAGAAGCATGGTGAGCATCTTTGTATTGTGCTGCAAGTGCTGAGGAAGAAGGAGCTTTATGCGAAATTCAGTAAGTGTGAGTTCTGGTTGAGAGAGGTAACTTTCTTGGGGCATATTGTCTCTGCTGAAGGGATCAAGGTGGACCCTCGAAAGATTGAAATGATTCTAGAATAGAAGCCACTAAGGTCAGTGTCGAAAATTCAAAGTTTTCTGGGTTTAGCTGGGTACTATAGAAGGTTTGTGGAAGGATTTTCTGTGATGGCAGCACCTTTGACAAAGCTTATAAGAAAGGGAGTACCGTTTGTTTGGACTGACAAACAATAGGAATCTTTTGAGAAGCTAAAGAAAGTTCTGACCAAGGCACCTGTACTGATTCAGCCAGAGTCTGGAAAAGATTTTACCGTATGCAATGATGCATCACATGTAGGGTTGGGCTGTGTGCTGATGCAAGAGGGTAAAGTGGTTTCTTATGCATCGCGATAGCTTAAACCACATGAAGTTAACAATCCTACTCATGATCTGGAGTTGGCAGCGATAATCTTTGCGCTTAAGATTTGGAGACATTACCTATACGAAGAAATGTGTATTATATACACAGATCATAAGAGTCTTAAGTACTTGCTGACTTAGAAGGAGCTGAACCTTAGGCAGCGAAGATGGATAGAGTTGCTTAAGGATTATGACTGCGCGATTGAGTATCACCCAGGCAAAGCTAATGTGGTAGCTGATGCCCTAAGTCGTAGAACTGTATCTGATCTGAGAGCCATGTTTGCTCGTTTGAGTCTGTATGACGACGGTAGTCTGTTAGCAGAACTGCAAGTTAGGCCGACCTGGGTGGATGAGATTAAGGAAAAATAGTCGAGGGATGAGTCTCTGGTTTCTCAATTTCGACAAGTTAAGAATGGGGATATTTCTGAGTTCGGATTGAATAGTGAGGGAGTTCTATGTTATTGAGGTAGAGTTTGTATTCCGAAGGACTCTGAGTTGAGGCAAGCAATTCTGAAAGAAGCTCATGGAGGTGTATGTGCTATGCATCCTGGAGGAAGTAAAATGTATCGCGACTTAAAGGAGTTGTATTGGTGGCCTGGATTGAAGGGAGTGGTAACGGAAGTTGTGGGAAAATGTCTAACTTGTCAGCAAGTGAAAGTTGAACATCAATTACCTTCCGGACGTTTGCATCCAGTGAAAGCACCACTTTGGAAGTGGGAGAGGGTAACCATGGATTTTGTGAGTGGGTTACCCTTGACATCGTCGAAGAAGGACTCGATTTGGGTAATTGTGGATAGGTTGACCAAATCTGCTCATTTCATACCTGTCCGTACTGATTATTCACTTCAAAAGTTAGCCAAATTGTATGTGGCAGAAATAGTGTGACTTCACAGAGAGCCAGTGTTGATTATTTCTGATCGAGATCCTAGATTCACATCTCAGTTTTGGCAAAAGTTGCATAAGACGTTGGGTACGCGGTTGAACTTTAGCACAGCCTTTCATCCTCAAACTGATGGTCAGTCAAAAAGGGTTATTCAGATTCTAGAAGACATGTTGAGGGGATGCGTTATTGACTTTCGAGGCAGTTGGGAGGATTACTTACCGTTGGCAGAGTTTGCATACAACAACAGTTATCAGGCAAGTATTCGAATGGCTCCTTATGAGGCACTGTAAGGGCGAAGATGTCGTACACCTAGTTGTTGGACCGAGTTGGGTGAACGACAGGTTCTTGGACCTGAGTTGGTGGCAGATATTGAGGATAAGGTCAAGTTGATTAGAGACCGGTTGAAGGAAGCATCTGATAGATAGAAGTCATATGCAGATTTGAAGCGCAAGGAAATTGAGTACTCTGTGGGTGATATGGTCTTCTTGAAGGTTTTTCCTTGGAAGAAAATATTAAGGTTTGGGAGGAAAGGCAAGTTAAGTCCGCGGTTCATTGGGCTTTATCGGATTCTTAAGCGAGTGGGTCCAGTGGCTTATCAGTTGGAGCTACCTCCAGAGTTGAATAGGATTCATGATGTCTTTCACGTCTCCATGTTAAAGCGGTATCGTTTTGACCCTACTCATGTTGTGCCGGTTGTAGAGATCGAGGTCCAAACAGACTTGAGTTTTGAGGAAGAGCCTGTACAGATTTTGGATCGAGATGTTAAGATTTTGAGGAGGAAATCAGTTCCGCTAGTAAAGGTGCTGTGGCGTAATCATGGCAGAGAGGAAGTCACTTAGGAGCCAGAAGTGGCGCTGCGTCAACAATATCCTCATCTGTTTGATTCAGGTAAAATGTCGAGGACGAAATTTCTTTTAGGAGGGTAGAGTTGTAACGCCCCAATTTTTGGATTTTCTGTGTTTCTGTGATTTTTAAAATTTGTGTGTGTTCTGGTTGGTTAAAATATATATTTTAATAGGTTAGTGGGCCTTTGGAAGGCCCAAACTTAAGTTAATTCCATGGTAGTCTTCGGAATTTTAATTTTATGAACAGGTGATGCAATTGGCATTTGGGCTTTTAAGAGTAAAAGGGTAAAAGATGACACAAAAAGAGGTGTGGTGTAGTGGCAACGTGGCGCCACTTAGGGGACAAGAAAGTGACGCCATAGAGGAAGCAAGGGGTCAAGGGTTCAAGTCTTGGCTCTTGCAATATATTTTGGTTTTTCTTTTCAATAAATCTGGAAGCAAGTAAGTGCACTTTAAAGTTTAATGTGTTGGATTTATGACACAAATGACTTGATGGCCTACTGGTGGTGGCGTGAGTTGGCATGTGAGAGGACTTTGGTTCGAATCCCTTGGCACGCAAAGGTTGATTATTTTGCTATGTTGGGACGGTAAGAGTTGGTGTTGGTTTTAAACTTTAGTGATGGAGGGATCCCACATCGGGAAGCTAACATAAGAGTAGATGGAGAGCTGGCTTTAAATAGAGCAAACCATGAGGAGAGTAGGCATACCATTCTTGGCTGATCCCTTTCGCTTTGTGACATGCTCGTTCGGTTTGGGCGTCAGCTAAGAGTGTTTGGAGCGCGGATTAACTGCAATCTCCTAACAGGTTTGTATTTCCCATTACTCTAGCAGTAGGACGGCTATTTCGGGCCGTGATGGGCTGAAATGGGCCATGTGGTCCCAATGGGTCCTTAGGCCCAAATGGATAAGTTGTAGAATTACTAAAATACCCCTGTACGGTAGGACTACCGATTTACCCCTAGAGGGTAAAATGACTATTTTGCCCCTCATGCGTAAATGACTAACTTGTGTGATGATTGGGTTAGTTGACGTGGATTTATGTTAGTTATCGTTAATTCGTAAGTCTAATGTGTTAGTGATCGATTGTAAGATTATCGCGTGGGAGATATCGTCATCAATCGTCATCAACCGGGTGTGTAAACAACACCCTCCCTTAGACTGAATCGGTAAAAGCCGAAATACCGTAACGTCGGTATTTTGTGAACTCGCGAGCGTGTTAGCGCTCGTGAGACAGTTGTTAATGAATATGGTGCATTTGGATGATTAGAGTGCAGAGTGTGCATTATCGTGCACAACGGTATTTTTGGGCTTAATAGGTCGAAAACGGGCCAATAGGCCAAGGGGCCCACTTTGGT
The DNA here is from genome assembly GCF_007990345.1 of Gossypium hirsutum. NCBI lineage: Eukaryota > Viridiplantae > Streptophyta > Magnoliopsida > Malvales > Malvaceae > Gossypium > Gossypium hirsutum. The sequence continues at coordinate 73,101,998 of NC_053431.1, read as the reverse complement.
AAAAAGACAAGGTAAGTACTTCTGATTACTTGGTAAACGTTAGAATGTGCATGAAACCCTAGCAATAGGTAATAATTACTGAAATACCCTTATGCATGCAAAATTACGATTTTACCCGTAGGGTTATTTTTTTCTGAAAAGCATGATGTTCTGTTTCTGTATACATATGCCATGACATATTATTTCTGTTGCATGGGACATGGGTTTATATTGATGGAGGAAGCGTTCTGGCAGCCTCGCTGCAATCTGGTGGCCTCGCCACATATATCTGTTCTGGTGAGTTCGTCACAATATCTGGCAACCTCGCTGCAATCTGGTGGCTTCGCCACATATATATATCTGTTCTAGTGGCCTAGCCACAATATCTATATCTGGTGACTTCGTCACAATATCTGGCAGCCTCGCTGCAATTTCTGTGGTGTGTAACGGTTGGGTGGGACGAGTAGTCTCCCCACATGGTGTAAAGCTGGTACGAGGATGTTATGGATGGCTCTGGGTTGGGATTTCTGCATTCATGATATATTTGTTCTGTATCTACTATGGGCCTATGGGTTTCATTCTGATTTCTATACTGGGCTAAGGCCCAGATAAGTTTGACTCTGAGGTTTGATCTGTTTTGGGCTATGGTCGGGTTATGTTACACACTGAGTTTACCGAACTCACCCTTTATTTTTATCTTTGTAGGAAATGCCAACCATAGTGGGCTTGGAGCTGTGAGGGATTCGGAGTGGCCACATCATCTACAAAGTTGGTTTTTCTAAGTTAGTTTATTTTTATTATTTTTATATTCTGATTTAACTTTAGGTTTTAAGTTGTAATAAGGCCGCTATTCAAATTTCTTTTTTTCGCTATGGTTTTATTTTCTGACTATATTTATACTATGACGAAACTGCTAGTGTTAGGCTGCGCGAGTTTTCAAAATTAATGAACGTCTTCAAGACTCAACAAGCACAACAAATGGATAGCCTAAAGATTTATAAACCGACTTTTCATTCAACCGCTGTTTTTACAAAGACCACCCCAATCACTTAAAACAGCGAATGCATACTAAGTCGTAAGTCTATGTGAGACGTAAGATCTGGCCATAACGTTTGGGTCGGGTTTGGGGTGTTACATATATGTATATAAGCATGTCGACCACGTTTAATCTATTATTTCGGTATCTATTTTCTGTATCCATTTTGGGGTAGGATTTGCATATGTGGAGTAAGTGTTCTGTATGGCGATCTTCACCTATATTCTGGCAGCTTGGCTGCACATTATCAAATATATGTCATAATGGTACGATATGGTGTGTAGGGTTGGGTGGGTGTTTTTAACCCCACATGGTGTGATGGGATGGTCGAAGTTGGTGTGTAGAGGATGGGGCTAGGATTCCGATTATCTGATTTGTATATCTGACTTTGTAATCTGAATCTGAAATGGGCAAGAGCCCAAATCTGTATCTAATTGTATGTGAGTTTTCTGCATGTTTGCATGTCTACTTCTGTTGGGTTGCACACTAAGTTTACGAAAACTCACCTTTGTTTGTCTATTCTGTTCAGGTTATCTACAGGCATAGACCGATCGGTGCGGAGGAGTCTTGCGCTAACCACTAGTATATGAACTGAATTTAATTAAAGGTTTTATTTTCTTAAAGATTATTTCTGGGAGTTTTGTATTACTTGGACTCTCCGGACTGTTGATTTAATTTTTGGGATTTTGATTTTTGTTTAAATATGTTGTTTGGATAACTCGATAAAAACATGATTTTTTACTAAAACAAAGGTTTTCTAAAAACACGAACTTCCTTCTTGATATACAACGGGTCTTTTTTGTAAGCTTCTGCTAGTAAACATGTTTTAAGGAAAATTAATTAACTTAACAAACATTTTGATAATGTATAAAAGCAAATAAGAGTTGAAAACTGAAATGGTTTTATTGTATGAATTTCGTTAACAAAACCCATTTTTTGTGACCCTTTTGGATTTGGCCATAACGTTTAGGTCGGGTTTGGGGTGTTATATTTAGTGGTATTAGAGCCTGATTGCAAAATTCGGAATGTGAATTTTGGGTTCCAAAATTGTGATTTAAAAAGAATTGGTTTACAAATGTCTTGGATAATTTGAGAAAGTATGTGGTACACCAAGTCTCCAGCACCGATCCAATAAGAATCTCTGTACTTAGATAGAACTATTCTAAAAACACTGTAGTTAGTACTTTCTGAAACTGTACTGAAATAATTAGAGACTGAAACTTCTGAAAACATCACTGAACTTTTGATAAATTATTTACTAATAAATACTGGAACTGATGTATAAAATTTACGATGAGCGCTCGTGGAACTCGCAGATGTGGTATTCAAGGCTGTGGTAAAGGCCGTATTGGGGCTTGAGCTGTGTAGCACCCCTAACCTGTATCCGTCTCCGGAATAGGGTTATGAGGCATTACCTGGTAATACAAAGCATTCACATACATTTTTGCATTCATAATCAATACCCATACAACTCATCCACATTATCCCTTACAATGTCCTACGTGACCTTAAAACATGCTTAGAAGTGGTTTGGGACAAAACTGATAACATTCACAAACTTTGAGAAACTTAGATAATTTTCAAACTTTTAAAGGTCAATGCCTGTTTGAACAGGCCGTGTGACTCACACGGTTATCAGACACGCCTGTGTTATAGGCCATGTGAAAACAGGGCATACATACTGACTTGCACCACACGGCTGAGGATACGCCCGTGTGCCATGACAGTGGGAAATCTAGACGGGTTACTGACTTGGGTCACACGCCGACCACACGCCTATGTGCCAGCTTGTTTGCCACACACGGCCAATAGACATGCCTGATCGTGTGATTCGTAACAAGTAATAAATATTTATAATAAAGATCAAACCTAGACTAACTATTATCAAGACGAAAAGGCAAGCGCACCTATCGAACAATAGTATAGTAATGGCAAGACCGGGATATCGTACCTAAGGGAACCAAAAGTACTAGTAATAACTATCTTTTTATTATCTAGCCTAAGAATAAACGGGTTTGTTTTAATTAACTAATTATTTAAACTAAGAATGCACAGAGAAAAGAATTGGGGAATTGCTTTTGGGAAAATCGATTGATTTGAGAGAATACCTAAGGAAAAATCCACCTAGACTTTACTTAAGCATTTGCTTGTCCTCAAGAAAAATTCTCAACTCATAATCAGAATAAATCCTTCTCAACTTATAATTTCTATCAATAATATCTCAAATTAATCCATAGGTAATCATACATTCAAAATTTAACTAAAAGAACATAAAAGTTTCAATCATTCCAAGTTGAGCATTTTATCCCGAAAATATAAGTGTCTTTCCTCATCTAAGTAATTACCTTTAATTCAGAATATCATCGATTTTTACATCGTCACTAAAGATTCACTCAAATCACTTGAATTTTTACATCGTCACTAAAGATTCACTCAAATCACTTGAGTTGTTTTAAGTACAATAAAGGAAGCACTCAATAGTCAATAATGGAAAGTCATTACCATAGGCTTGCATGAAAATCAAATCTCCACCACTTTAATTTTAAGATGATACATCAATCAAAAGGTCTTTAGAGGGTTGTAATGAGGCTTTGTTAGGGGGCGTGGTCACAAGTTGAAAGAAAGGGTTAAAATCGAGATTGAATTGAAAAGTTGCCTAACTAGAAAAAAAGTTAATCTTCACTTGCGTACAACAGAGCTTCTATCAGAATATGAAATTACTAATATGTATACATGGATTTTTTTTTAGAACAAGTTAAATAAAGAAGAAAAACATAGCTAAACAAACTTTTCCAACTTAGATCTCGACAAAAATAGGGATCAAATTAATTTGGGGGATTTCAACAATAATGGGTTAATGGTTAATATTAAGGGTAATACAAGGAATGGCTTGTCAGGCTTAAGGGGATTTACTAGGGGTTAATCATGGAGGTAGGCTTTTCATGGCATGAATGGGTTAATCCTAAGTGCCTTAATCATTTTGATATATCAAATCAAATGGTGTGGTCTCAACATGCATAATCAAGCAAGTTCTAGAATAACAGTTCAATACTGACGCACTCAAAGCAATAATAAAAGTGAGCATGAAAGGATGAATAGATGCTCAAAAGGCTCAAAAATCTCACAAAAATTATGGCTTTTTGATGTTTAGACTCGTGAATTCTAATTCAAAGTAATACCTAGACTTGGGGAAACAACCTATAATTTTAATTTCTTAAAAATCAACTTATCATGCTTGATTCTCTATTGTCTTAAAGTTTAAATAACCAATGCATAAATCCCTATGTTTTAATTCAAGATATATCAATCAGAATCATAAATCAATTAAAATTTATCCTAAATATGATATGAGAGTTTTTCATGAGAACAAGGTGATTATTAATAAATACCTCCCCACACTTAAGATGTACATTGCCCTCAATGTACAAAGATAGATGTTAGAGAAAAAATAAGATAGGGAGAGAAGTGAAACTTCCTGTATGATGAATTCCTTGAACTTAGAGTTTTGGAGAGTGATCGGTTTGAGAGTGAAGGAGGATACTCCGGCGGTCGTAGAGGTTCATTAGGCCATAAGTCCTGCACCGAAAGAATATTATATCTAGTGATAGCTATGGTCATGGTCGAGTAGGACATGGCAGTCATAGAGAACCTTTCTCGGTGGAGTTGTAGTTCCTATGTGATGATGAGCTTAGGAGTTCTATATAACTGTGATAAAATCAGGAACTTTTTAAGAGATATTAGGAAGTATAAGTATTCAAAAAGAAATAACCGAAATAAAAAATAAAAATGAAATTCTAAAATCTAATAAAAATAATAGAAATAGTTTCATTACTAAGTAAAAACAGAAAATAATAAATAAATATCTCTAAACATCTTTACCGTTGGATGGTTCGCGAGGCGGGACTGGCGATGAGATGGGAAGGTGCTGACAGTTCTACTGTAGAGTAGCATCAATCTTGTTAAATTGTTGAAAACACTGAAGCTCGAATCGGGTGAGGTGCTTAGAGATGTTAGCATATGAAGCTGCCAGATGAACTGGACGAGAAGGTGGTGGTGGCTGAGAATAGGGATCAGGGAGATTTCGGCTAGGGCATTGGAAAGGAAGAGGAAAATGAATAGTGATTTGCTTATATAGGGGAGGGCCACACGGCCTAGGGCCACGCCAGTGTCCTTATGAGGTTAAGCCCGTGTGTTTCAAATTTTGCAATTTTAGTTCGTGCTTGGCTACTATCCCACGCCCGTGTTTCTTGGGCGTGTGTGGTACACGGCCATATGGCATGGCCGTGCCTAGCAGTGTTCGCTTCTCCCCCGGCCATGTTAAGGTACCATGCTCGTGTATTGTAGTCCACAGCTTAACGGCACGGGCGTGTCTCACGCCTGTGTCAAAGGAACAGAATCGAGCCTTGTCCCTGGCACGCCTGTGGGTTTCTATTCCCATGCTCGTGGGTGTATCAAATTCACCCACGGCCATGTCGCACGGCTATGGGGATTTATCGCATTCCGTGTTTTGGGGAAATCAGCTACCCTGTTTTCGCACGGCCGTATCGCACGACCATGTTTTCGTTCGTGTTGGTATACACGGCCTTAAGCATGACCTGTAACTGTTTTCGCACGGTCGTATCGCACGACCATGTTTTCGTTCGTGTTGGTACACACGGCCTTAAGCACGGCCGTGTTACAGGCCGTGTGGTACTGGGAACCTATGCTTCAAATACTCTGTTAGTGACCTAAATGTTTAAAATTTGAATTTAAAATAATTTAAAATGGTTAGTACTCGGGTTGCCTCCCGAGAAGCACTTGTTTATAGTCTAAGCTCGACTGTTACCTTGTTAGTATACTCAAGGCGGTTTGTGGAGTCAGAACTACTCTCCATCGACTTTAAAATCCTTACCATTATAAAGTTTGAGACGTTGTCCGTTTGCTTTGAAAGTACCATATGATGGGTGACTTACCTCTACCATGCCATATGGATGAACAGATTGAATTACAAAGGGTCCTGACCATCGTGATTTTAGTTTCCTGGGAAATAATTTGAGTCTTGAGTTGTATAGTAAGACAAGATCTCCAACTTCAAATTGTTTCCGTTGCTTTAAACGAACATCATGGCACCGCTTTGTTGCTTCCTTGTATAGGCATGAATTTTCGTATGCATTGGCTCGCCATTCATCTAGCTCATTCAGCTGCATCAACTTGATTTTTCTTGCAAGGTTGGGATCAAGGTTTGGAAATTTAATATCCCAAAAAGCTTTATGCTCTAGTTCGAATGGGATATGACAACTTTTTCCATAAACAAGTCTATAAGGTGATGTCCCTATAGGAGTCTTAAAAGCGGTTCTGTAAGCCCATAAGGCATCGTCTATTTTTGTTGCCCAATCTTTTCTGTTTGATTCTACCATTTTTTCAAGGATCCGTTTGAGTTATCGGTTTGCTACTTCAACTTGTCCATTAGTTTAAGGATGGTATGAGGTGGTCGTTCTATGATGAACTCCGTATTTCTTAAGGGTTTTTTCAAATTGGGTATTACAAGAATGAGTGCCCCTATCGCTGATAATTGCTCTAGGTGTTCCGATCTCGAAAAGAGTTTTTTAAGGAAATGTACTACCACTCTAGCATCATTAGTAGGTAGAGCTTGAGATTCTACCCATTTGGACATGTAGTCAACTGCTACTAAGATATATTTATTTCCAAATGAACTGGGGAATGGGCCCATGAAATCGACACCCCACACGTCAAATATTTCATAAGAAAGCATATAGTTTTGAGGCATTTCATCACATTTAGATATGTTACCTGTCCGTCATTTGTCACATAAAGTAACATACCTGATAGCATCTTTTCACGAAGGCCAATAAAAACATGATTCAAGTACTTTGTGTGCGGTTTTTGTTCCACTATAATGTCCTCCGATTGGCCCTGAGTGGCAGTGTTCCAATATTTTTGATATTTCTGATCCTGTAACGCACTTCTGATGACTTGATCTGTTCATCTGCGAAACAGAAATGGATCGTCCCAAAAGTAGTTTTTTACATTATTAAAGAATCGCTTCTTTTGCTGGTGTGTTAACCCTTTTGGGATAATGTTAGCAGTTAAAAAATTCGCGATGTCTGTAAACCAAGGTACCTCGGAGTCAGATATAGCAAAAAATTGTTCTTCAGGGAATGAATCATTTATTTCCACATCATCTAGTTCTTTCGTATTGGTTTTCTCGAGCCTCGATAGATGATCAGCCGCTAGATTTTCAGCTCTTTTCTTATCCTAAATTTCCAAGTCAAATTCCTGCAAAAGGATAATCTATCGGATGAGTCGAGGTTTTACATCAGTTTTAGTTAAAAGATAGCGAAGGGCGGAATGGTCAGTGTAAACAACAACTTTAGACAATATGAGATATGATCGAAACTTATCAAAAGCAAAAACCACAGCTAACAACTCTTTTTCCGTAGTAGTATAGTTTTCTTGTGTAGCCGTTAAGGTTTTGCTGGCGTAATAGATAGGTTGAAAATGCTTATCTCTTCACTGTCCCAGTACTGCACCTACTGCAAAATCACTCGCATCACACATTAATTCAAATGGCAAGTTCCAATCAGGTGCAATTATAATTGGAGCATTAACTAATTTATCCTTTAGAGTGTTAAATGCTTCTAAACATTCCTGATTGAAGTTAAAATGTATATCTTTTTCTAGCAATTTAGTTAAAGGCTTATCTATTTTAGAGAAATCCTTAATGAATCTTCTATAAAAACCAGCATGTCCTAAAAAACTTCTAATAGCCTTAACTGAACTAGGAGGTGGTAATTTCTCGATTGTTTCTACTTCAAATTTGTCCACCTCAATCCCTTTACTAGAAATTTTATGCCCTAGTACAGTACCTTCTTGAACCATGAAGTGGCATTTCTCCCAGTTAAGCACAAGGTTTGTTTCTTCACATCTTATTAAAACTCATTTTAAATTTTTAAGGCAAAGATGGAAAGAGTTACCGAATACCTAAAAATCATCCATGACGACTTCCATGATATCTTCCACGAGTTTGTCGAATATAGCTATCATACAACGCTGAAAAGTAGCAGGGCATTACATAATCCAAAAGGCATTCTACAATAAGCGAACGTACCATATGGGCATGTGAATGTCGTCTTTTATTGATCTTCAGGAGCTATTGGGATTTGGAAGTAACCAGAGAGTCCGTCTAGGAAGCAGTAATACATGTGTCCGGATAATCTTTCTAACATTTGGTTAATGAATGGCAAGGCAAAGTGATCTTTTCTTGTGGCATCATTTAGTTTCCTGTAGTCTATGCAAACTCTCCATCCTGTAACCGTTCGTGTTGGGATTAGCTCATTCTTCTCGTTGGTCACAACCGTCATGCCTCCTTTCTTAGAGAGAACCTGCACTGGACTTACCCAAGAACTCTAGAAATAGGATAAATAATTCTAGCATCTAGAAGTTTAATTACCTCAACTTTTACAACTTCCTTCATGTTGGGGTTCAGACGTCTTTGAGCTTGCACACATGGTTTGTATTCATCTTCCATTAAAATTTTGTGGGTGCAAAAAGAAGGACTGATTCCTTTAATGTCAAAAATTTTCCATGCTATGGCCTTCTTATGTTCTTTTAATACTTGGATTAATTCCTCTTTCTCCTTGGGTTACAAATTAAAAGCAATAATAACTGGTAATGTAGAATTATTTCCAAGGAATGCATATTTTAAATGGTTTGGTAATTGTTTAAGTTCTAGTTTGGGAGTCTCCTCAATATAGGGTTTTTGCTTAAGTTCATCGTTGATCTTAATACCCTCGTATTCTACTTGCCTTGACGGATGGTTGTTAGGTTCCTCATCTATCTCCTCGTCTTGAGCTGGACACGGTTCTGTCGTCTCCACTTGCATAATTTCCTGAAAAGAGTCTTGAGTAATATGATCAATAGAGTCAATGAAATAAAATGAATCATCTTGTTCCCTAGAGAATCTCATAGCATCAAAAATTTTAAAGATCATTTCCTCATCACCTACTCTTAGTACCAATTTACCGTCAACCAAGTCAATCACGGCTCTAGCAGTGGCTAGAAATGGGCGCCCTAAAATTAAGGGTACTTCCACATCTTCATCCATGTCAAGCACAACAAAATCAACAGGGAATATAAATTTATCTACTTTTACGAGTACGTCTTTTATAATACCCCTAGGATATTTAACATATCTATCAGCTAATTGAATACTCATCCTAGTGGGTTTAGGTTCCCCAAGACCAAGCTGTTTGAACATTTTATAGGGCATCAAATTAATACTAGCGCCTAAATCAGCTAGTGCTTTTTCAATATTCAGATTACCAGTTAAGCAAGGGATAGTAAAACTTCTTGGATCTTTTAGTTTGGTTGGGAGCTTAATTTGGAGTATGGCAGAGCATTCCTCGTTGAGTTCTACTGTAGGTAAGTCCTCAAACATCCTTTTATTTGTTAAAAGCTCCTTTAAAAATTTTGCATATGTAGGCATCTGCGAGGCTTCAACAAAAGGTAAGTTGATATGTAATTGCTTAAAAAGTTCAAGAAACTTACCGAATTTTGCATCAATGCGATCTCTTTTTAATTTTTCTGGATATGGAACCGGTGGTGAATATTCCTCCAGTACTGGTTTGTCACTATTTTCGGGTTTTTCTTCCCTCCTTTGGCTTTCCATGGCTTCTTCTGCTAACTTTTTTTCAGATTTCGCTAACACTTTCCCACTCCTTAGTGTAACTGCTTTGACATGCTCTCTGGATTTAGTATTACTAAATAAATTTTTTGGTGGTCTTTTCGAGATTAGCTTAGATAGCTGGCTTATCTGAGTTTCGAGTCCTTGGATCGATGCTTGTTGATTCTTAACTGCTGTCTCTGTATTTTAGAAACGGGTTTCTAACACCGGGATGAATTTAGAAAGCATCTCTTCAAGGTTTGGTTTTTTCTCCTGTTGATAAGGTGGCTGTTGAAAACCCTGAGGATTTTGTGGCCTTGGATTTCTTTGACCTCCCCAGGAAAAATTTGGGTGGTTCCTCCAACCTGCATTATAAGTATTATTGTATGGGTTATTTTGAGATCTAAAGTTATTGTTACCCATATAGTTGACTTGTTCCTCTTCAGTTGTAGGATTGAAGGATTGGTATTCTATATGCACACCTCCTCCGCTTGAGTCGCACCTCATTACTGGATGTACCTGTGTAGAACCAAGAAAACTATCAATCTTTTTATTGAGAAGTTCTACCTAATTTGAGAGCATGGTGACTGAATCGATGTTATAGGCGCCGGCTGTTTTCGTTGGCTTTGTCCTTATAACTTGTCACTGATAGTTATTCAGTGACATCTCCTCTATAAATTCATATGCATCTTTCAGTGTTTTATTGCTGATGGTTCCGCCAGCAGCTGCGTCAATCATTTCTCTTGTCAAGGGATTCACACCGTTGTAGAACTTTTGAACTTGCAGCCAAAGTGGTAACCCATGGTGAGGGCACCTTCTCAGTAAGTCCTTGTATCTCTCCCAGGCATCGTAAAGTGTTTTTAAATCCATCTGCACAAAAGAAGAGATATCATTATGCAATTTAGCCGTTTTAGCCAGCGAAAAATATTTTAGTAAAAATTTCTCGGTCATTTGTTCCCAAGTAGTGATAGACCCTCGTGGTAACGAGTTTAACCACTGTTTAGCTTTGTTTTTCAGTGAAAAGGGAAATAACCGAAGATGAATGGCATCATCAAAAATTCCATTGATTTTGAATGTATCATAAAATTCAAGAAAATTAGCCAAGTGCGTGTTAGGATCCTCATCCTGCAAACCATCAAACTGAACAAACTGCTATATCATCTGAATTGTGTTAGGTTTTAGTTCGAAAGTATTCGCAGCAATAGCAGGTCTAACTATACTAGACTTAGTTCCTGTTAAAGAAGGATTTTGATTAGCTGCAATTGCAGGAGGCAGTTGATCGCCTGGGTTTTCAGCCATCTCATCGGTTGGGGTTTGAGTATCGTCTTCTCGCTCGTTCTCCATGTAGCGTAAACTACGCCTTTATTTCTCTTTGATTTTTGCGAGTTGTACGATCAATTTCTTCGTCAAAGAGTAATGGTCCTGATAGGTTTCTTCTAGTCATAAACTATAAAATTTGCCAAGAGAGAAAAAATAAATTAATAAATAATAAAATAAAATAAAATTGCAATAAAAATAAATGTCTAAAGTAATAAAAATTTAGTGTTCCTAATATTTCAGTTCCTCGGCAACGACGCCAAAAACTTGATCGCGTGATTCGTAACAAGTAATAAATATTTATAACGAAGATCAAACCTAGACTAACTATTATCACAACGAAAAGGCAACCGCACCTATCGAACAATAGTATAGTAATGACAAGACCGGGATATCGTACCTAAGGGAACCAAAAGTACTAGTAATAACTATCCTTTTATAATCTAGCCTAAGAATAAATAGGTTTGTTTTAGTTAACTAATTATTTAAACTAAGAACGCACAGAGAAAAGAATTGGGGAATTGCTTTTGGGAAAATCGATTGACTTGAGACAATACCTAAGGGAAAATCCGCTTAGACTTTACTTGTTATTCTGGCTCCGAATCGAACGATTTATTCATTCAACTTGTTCCGTAGAGATCCCTAAGTTATGTTATTATCCCTATTCAAGACTAATAACGTCTAATCCCTAGTTGAATAACCGAGACTTTTCTCTAATTAACACTCTAGGGTTGCATTAACTTGATCTATGGATCCCCTTATTAGGTTTCACCCTAATCCGGCAAAATCTTATCACCCTATTTCTAGGCGCGCAATCAACTCTGCTTAATTATGGCAAATGTACTCTTAGACAGGGTCTATTCCTCCTCTGAATAAGAGCGTGTCTTGAATCAGTATCCTAGGATATCAAAACAAGAATTAAGAACACATAATTAAGAACAAGTTAAATATTTATCATACGATTCACAAAATAATAACAAGATTCGTCTTAGGTTTCATTCCCCTTAGGTATTTAAGGGATTTAGTTCATAACTAAATAAGAAAACATCTCAGTAGAATAAAGAAAACATAAAGAAAACTCAAAAATCCTACAGGGGAATTGAGGAGAGATCTTCAGTCTTGATGATGAATCCGACTTTTGATATGGATCAATCGGCTTCCTTGGGGTAATTCCTTACCCCTCTTCTCCTCCTCTCTTTCTCTCCTCCTCTAGTGTGTATTTATAGGCTTTGGAATGCCTTGAAACCCCCCAAAGTGGCCTTTTCTAAATTGGGCTTAACTTGGGCTCAGCAGGGACACGCCCGTGTGACACGGCCGTGTGACGTGATTGCCAGGCCGTGTTCGATCCGTTAAATTGTACACGGCCGTATGGGTCAATGGCCTGGCCATGTGAATCGTGATAGCCTTAGTCGACAGCCTCGAAAGACATGGCCGTGTGAGCTGCCCGTGTGGCAAGGCTTAAGCCGTGTCATCTTCCCGATTTGGTCCATTTTGTCCCTTTTTGGCTCGTTTTTGGCTCCTTTTAACTCTTGGTGCTCTCTTGAGTACAAAACATGAAATTAAAGCATTAGGAGCATCAAATTCACCAATTCTAATGAGAAATCATCTGTAAAATTTACGGTTTATCAAACCGTGTATCTAGGCTGTGTCAAAACTATAGGGTATATTGCATTGATTTGAAAAGGTACCCTAGGGGACACACGGTCGTGTAACATGACCGTGTATCGCACACGGCTGAGACACACGTCTGTGCCTTTACCTCTGTGGATAAAAATAGGCCATTTGAAAAGCCAATTTGCCACTCTGTACTCATGCACACCTAGCCATCAAAATGGTATCATTTCAACACATATATAGGCAGCCAAAACATCTCAATTCACACACATATCGTGTCATCTATCATCAACCAATTCAAATACCAAATTCTATATTCAAAACATAGCAAATCAACATGCCACAATTATCAAACTCACATAACTCCTAAATAAATTTTCTCACATTTCTATCCACCAAATCATGCTTCTCAAACATACTAACTCATCATCCACAAATCATACCAAAATTTACCATTCCTCAAGCATTAATACATCAACTAATAACTAACCAAATGAACAACCATTTGGCTATATCAACAATTATGGAAAACATACCAAAACAGGCCAACATATAACGCATTATATATACATCACATACATATCACTTGTCAACATATAAATCAAGCCAACTCAAATGGCCATACATGTAACACTGCTAACCTATATCTGTCGCCGGAGAAGGGTTACAAGGCATTACCAAACAATAAACAACTTAATCAAACGTTCATAATATTCTATACTTTCTAATGCAACCACACTTAAAACATTTAATTCAATTAGTAATTTCAAAACTTTAATACAATTTCAAATTCTACCATTTAATATTTACTCAACTTGATTACCACTCATATAAACAGCATGGATATTAGTTAATACAAACAACATGATTTGTACAATAATACCAATTAAAAACAATCACACGGAAATAATCATACTTTTTCATATACCTCATTTAAACACTTATTAATTAAAAACTAATCATATCACTTTTCAAATCATAAAGCCAACAAAAAATAAACTTAAGTACCATAATTGGTTATACTACATGAGCCTATTTACTAATATAAATAAATTATATTTAAACATAGTTACTAAATAACCTAAAGTATCTATTCTATTATTATAACTTATGCACATGTGACCAAAACAAATTGAAACATTTTGGACACGATTATCAATCAAAAGTATAAGCATTTCGCATGTTTATTCCTATGCCTTTAATTACATATTCACTGTCAAACATTTATACTACATTTGATCTTTCAAAATAACACTAATACCAAAGCAAATCTTACCGAAGTACTTATCTATTTTATACCAAATTATTTAACCACAAATATGACACATTTTCAACCTAATATATAACCTAATATTTTGATCTTTTATTACCAAACAAAACATATTAACCAAAGCAATCATATAACATACTCATAATTTATCTTCTTCAACTGTACTAAATTAATCAACCATTCAAGCATAATATATACACATATATTTCCATTACAAACTGAATCAAAATGACTAATACTCACTCGAATATACATATATATAAATATATATATCATCAACATTTTACTCCATTACTAAGCCAAATTAAATAACCATTCACAAGGACTAAACATATCATACATCAAACTTACTGAAAGTAAGCTAAACATAAATTATTTGTTATACTTAACATAGCATAACAACCAAGCTCACATCTATTCCTATCTAAACATGAACCATAGCTGAATCAACCAAACACACACATCTACAATCACCAACCATTAAATAAGCACAAAATACAAACCATAATACACCCTACACATATACCTTGACATAACTTTATCACTATTAGAAAATATATCAACAATGATTCACATATAATTTATATACTTAGATACATATAAACCATAGTAGAAACATCAAAAACCAAACATAACCATCACTTGATCAAAGCATAGAAATCAAAGATTAACAAAATAATAAACCATTTTCGCATGGCTCATATTTAGATACCCCAAAATCAAATATATATATACTGGCCTATACATGCCATACGTTCAAATTCAACATATAAAAGTACCGAAATAGTCGATAGTGTGATAAACTTCACTGACGATCCCCGAGCTCGTAACTTGACTCCAAAATCTATAAAATAGAGGCAAACATATACACACAGTAAGCTATCATAGCTTAGTAAGTCATAAGCAAATAAATAATTCAATGACATAGTCAACTCAATTTAAAATAACATAATCACATTTAATCCCAAACTTAAAGTTTCATATACAACATATACCTTCATATATAAATTTTACCTTAGCTAAATAGACATATATCTATTGTCAAATATCATTCAATTTCAAAGCCATAATATCATTTTATAACCGAATGTCAACACACTCATATGCAAATACTAATGAATGCAACATGAATATCATATACTTATTCATAACATGTAGTCGAATGTAATTTACTAATACACATATATTTACATTAGCATCATGTTTTGTTTGCATCATATATCAAATAACCATCTTACCTTATTTTCAAATTGATAATCAAATATCACATACCTGATCTCTTTAACTCGATTTACATATTCAATCACAACTTATCATTGCCCGTTAAACCATTCAAAATTGGATAGGACACTTGGAAAATCACACATATCGAATAATGCCAACGTCCCAGACGTGGTCTTACATGTAATCACATATCGATGCCAACGTACTAGACGTGGTCTTACTCGCACATATATATCAGAATCACATATCGATGCCAACGTATTAAACGTGGTCTTACTCACACACATATATCGAAATCACATATTGATGCCAACATATTAAACGTGGTCTTACTCGCACATCACATATCGGAATCCTATGCCATGACATATGTATCCTAGCTATTCTTAAGGTTAGTACGGGGCTTTCTGACGTAACTCGATCGAATCGAACTCGTACACATAGATTCTAAGCTTATACATATTCGACCTTTACATATATGTATACTATTACATTATACATTTTAGTATATAGAGAATTCATATTGAATCAATTAATTAACATCTATTTGCCTATAAACTTTACTCAGACGATGAAAATCGGAATGGGACGGCTAATCGACAACTTTGGTTTTCACCCGTTCCAAATCTGATTTCTTTGTTCTTGATCTAAACATATTCAAATTAAACTCATTCAAACATATTTTCACTCAATTTAGTCCAAAAACACATAAATGTCAAAATTACCATTTTACCCCTAACATTTCACACGTTTTACAATTTACTCCAAATTGCACAAAACACAAAACATACAAAATTTGCACATACCATGCTTAGGCCGAATCTTCCTTATATTCATACAAGTCCATGCATTTTATTTATTTCACATTTTAGTCCCTCATTTTTTTATTTTAGTAATTTAGCCCTAATTACTCAAAATCATCAAAAATTCCAATACAAAACATATTAATCTAAAACATATCTTTCATAATTCATCAACTAACATAACAAAGCTCAAATATTCATCAATGGCATAACTCAAAATATTCATCAAAATCAGAAATTCAAGCATGGGCTTTGTACATTACACTACAACAATCTCAAAAATATAAAAATTATAAAAAATTGAGCTAGTTACAAACCTTAATCAAACTCATCATGTAATGACCCAAAACCCTAAATCCTGAAAGCCCTGTTAAAATTATTTTTGTGTGTTGTGGCATGGATGTGTGTCTGACTTAGTGATGTAATGCTGTGGGAGTGTCTGAGAAGTCATGAGTTCAAGCCCTGGCCTGAGCAAGATTTTGGTTCTTTTTGAATAAACCCTTGTCTTAAGCTAGTAGACTTTTAAATTAATGTGAGTAAGGCATGACAGAAAAAGCCTACTTGCCTTATGGTAAGTGACGTGTGGAGTGTGCAAGGGGGTCTAAGGTTCGAATCCCTGCTGCTGCATATGGAGATTATTTTTACTGATGGTCATGGGAGAAGGTTATGTTTGACCGAAACTCTGCTGGGTTGAGTAGAGTTTGAACTTGTTTGTTGAGGAGATAATGGAGGAGTGATTTGAGGAGAATTTTGTGGGATTTGAACGGGAGAAGAGTTGTATCCGAATAGGTACTTTGACCATAAGAATTTTGCTTTGGAGTTTAGGAAGCTTCTCTTGCTATTCAACTCAGGTTTTTACATTTTTGGTCTTTTTCACCTTTGTTTCTGAAGCTGTGCATTGCCTGGATTCTGTCTCGAGTAGCCTTTCGATTTTTGGGAGTTTGATTCCACTCTTCTCTCTAGCCCTCTAGTCCACTGATTTTTATCTTCACTCCCTTTTTCTCAATTGGTATTCTCCTCTTTGGCCGAATAGCACTTGTCCTTCCTCTCTCAAACCCTTTTCGGTTGTTAGCCGTACTTGTGGACTGATTCGTTCCTTCTTCTTCTCTCCTTCTCTCAACTCTTCTGTTCTTCTTATTTTGGACGAATCTTATCAAGGCCTAACCATCTTCCTTCTCTTCTTTTCTTTTTGTTCCTTGGACATTTCATGCTGAAGGACTGTCAAAATCCCATTGATCTATTGGTAAGTGTTATACAGTTTGTTCTCCCTAGCTGAACCTTATTTGGCTTTCCTCTTAAAGGTTCAGCTTGTGTATCTTTTAGGCTGATTGGTTGTGTTTTCTGTTTTTCTACCATGGGGAAATGACCATTTAACACTTCTTTACTTACGAAAGATGCTAGGGACTCAAGTTCATAACAAGGTGTTAGGCCGACGGCTTTTCCCCTACAAGTGATATCTCCTTTATTAGTAAGTGCTTTAAGTCCTAGATGTATTTATGTGGGATTGTAAATTCTTATAAATCGTTAACTATTTTGGGTGAAGGTGAAGAATTGGAGAGAATATGTGGTTTTGGAACAAGAGGGGTACTGTGATTGTTTGTTTGGTAAGTAGCTATGATTTTGTTTAACGTTTCAATATTATGATTTTGGGTTAACGATGGTTGTAGACTAATAGAGGCAATGGTTGATCATAGGTTCTCGATCTCAGAAGTGGTTCGGCTACGACATCGCAACAGGTGTGTGTGTAAACAACACTATCATTAGATGTGAAATGGCAGAAAAGTTGAAAAGCCAAAAACTGGGCTATCGACACCTTACAAGCGTGTGGCCGCCAGTGTGGCAGGTCGTGTCGTAAAACACGACCAATTGGTCAATGAGATGGCCATGAGCGTTTCCATGAACCAAAACGATATTAGGCCATTTTGGGCTGAACTGGACTGTGTGGGCCCAATGGGCCTGTGGGCCCCACATGGGAAAATCATAAAAAAGTGTGGTAAATAGTGGGCTTAGATGTATAAACTACACGCATAAGACAATTTCTAGGTTATGTGGGCCATACCAGCGCGTGGGCCCACATGGGTCCGTAATATGGGCTATAGGCCTATTATCACTAATTGTTTGTTAAGGTTGCACGGGTCACCCAAGACGACTGTGGACCTACTGTTGGGCCGGTAAGTGTACCTAGACCTTTATTTTGGTAAGATGATTGTTTTACCCCTGTGTGATGTATGATTGATTGATCATGCCATTTGTACTGTATATACATTCATATTATCTTGCATTGCATGGGTTGGGATATATGATTTAGGAAGAAGTGTACTGAAAAGATTTAAGCCTATTACTGGTAGCTCTGTTGCAAATACTATTTTAGTGCCGCAATTGGTACTACTTAGTGTGGAGGGATGGGTGGGTCGATTTTATCCCCACATGATGCGTAGGTTAGGTATGGAGATGGTGTGTATAGGATGGATTGGGTAGGACTTGTTGTTTGCATACTGTACTACTTTGTTAATGGGCTTAGGCCCAGGTTGCTACTGTTACTGAAATGGGCTTAGGCCCAGACTGCAGCAGTTACTCAAATGGGCTTAGGCCCAAATTGTTACTGTTACTGAAATGGGCTAAGGCCCTAATTGTTACCGAAATGGCTTAGGCCCAAATTATGCTTACTCTGATTGATTGCTTTTATGGGATTTCATACACTGAGTTTTTGAAAACCCACCCATCTGTTAACTGTGCAGGAAATCCCCAAGCGTAGATGGATCGAGGTGACGGAGGACTCAGTGTCGGCCACTTGACTTAGTTATTTTCTTAAAATTTTATAAATAGAGATTACTTTTGGGTTTTTATTATGTAATAAGGCCTCTTTTAAGTTTCTTCTAAATTTAGGGGATTTATTTACCTTGATTTTTTGACTAAAAGTACTAGGACACAGATTTTCAAGAAAATATAAACAAATGTTTTTCTAAAACATCACAATTACACAAAATATTTTGAGAGCTTCCACAACAAACACTATTTTAAAGGGTAATAACAATCTAATATGATCAATATTTTGTTCAAACAACTTGAGCTTTCACAACAAACATACACCCTAAATTTTTGTTAAGAACTCAAAGAAGTTTCTAGGTGGAACGGATTTTCCAAGAAATTATATTATGAAAAACACTCCAATGTGACATTGTATATTCGGCCATAACATCTAGGCTGGGTTTAGGGTGTTACATTTAGTGGTATCAGAGCTGACTTTCAGAACTCAGCTGTGGATTTGGGTTTTTCAAAAAGGTGGAAATTTTAACAGAATTGTTTCAAATAGTTTAAAGTGATTAATATAATTTGGAAATGTCTTACTGAAAGAGTGGTACACCGAGCCTTCGCATCTATCCTGTAAGTCTTCTAATTGATTATTCTGAAAGGATAATACTGAAGTGTTAGTACTAAGACTACTTTAGGTAGTAAAATTGTACTGAACTCTCTAGTTAGAGTAAACTATGAGCCGTAGTAAGACTATGAACTGCGAAAACAAAACTCTGAGATAATATTGTTCATAAGATATCTATAATAAACACTGGAATAATAAACTAATTAGTATAAAACTTTTAATATAGATAAAAGTGTGATTAGATAATAAGCACTAGAGGTACTCGTGGTAGAGGTTGCGACAGAGGCTGTGGAAGTGCTTGGGCTGGGTCTTCATCATCTGGACACCAGCCTAATGAGGAAGCTATAGGCGCACCAGCTTCACCTATGGCTGAGACAGGGTCTCAAAATCAAGCAGCTAGGGACGATGCACTGTTCCAAGCAATGTTAATGACTCTAGAAAGGGTCGCTGGGCCAAGTACTGGCACTGTGGGTCGTGGGTCGGTTACAGAACAACTCAGGTCTAATGGGGTAGAGATATTAGGGGTATTGCTAGAGTTACCTCTAATGCGGCTAAATATTGGATTGAGGCCATAGAAAGGATCGTGGATGACCTTGACTGCACCCCTGATCAAAAGCTAAAAGTAGCAGTATCATTACTGAGAGACGAAGCATACCACTGGTGGCTTACTATCAATGAGGGCACTCAAGCTAATCGATTGACCTGGGAGTTTTCCAAGACTACTTTCTAGGCTAAGTATGTGGGTGCCACCTATGTAGATGCCCGTAAGAGGGAATATCTGAACTTAACTCAGGGAGATAGGACAGTGGCTGAATATGAGGCCAAATTTTTATGACTGAGCTGCTATGCACGCGGGATGGTGGCTACAGAATACGAGCGGTGTTTGATTTGAGGATGGCCTCAGGGATGATCTGAGGGTTCTGATAGCTCCTCAGAGGGAGCGGGATTTCGTAGTACTGGTTGACAAGGTAAAAATCGTCGAGGATGTGACGCGTGCTGAGCACAAGAACAGAGAGAAAGGCAGAGGTAAGAGGGATACTGAGCTCTCAAATTCTTTTCAGAGGCTTAAGGAAAAGCCTTGAACTGATGGGCTAACTAGAGTTAGGACCCCTACTGCTACTACTACTGGATCGAAGTTTTGTGCAGATCATGGAAAATGCCACAAGGGCAAATATTGGAAAAAGATGGGTGCATGTCTAAGATGTGGATCGTTGGAGCACTATGTTAGGGGTTGTCCATGGTGGCCTAACTAGACACAAGCTATTGGTTTGGGTAATGTACAGTGGGGTGCTCAGTAGCCACTGAGAAGTCGAGGTCAGGCCATGGGTGGAACTGGTTTGGGCCGTGGTTGTAGAGCACCAGACAGGGGTGCTGGTCATACTGAGGCGAGGCAGCTAGCACTGGTTTATGTTGCACGTTGTCGAGAAAACGAAGATACTCTAGATGTCATTACAGACACGTTCTTTATCCATAATGTACTTTATAATGCATTAACAGAAGTTCGATCTACACATTCATACATAGCATGCTTTGTGGCTAAGATATTGGGTTTTATGACTGAAAACATTATGAGTGAGATTATTGTTCTAAGTTCATTGGGGCAGTATGTTTGGATAAATAAGATGTTTAAAGATGTTCCCTTGGAGATACAAGGAGTTATCTTTCTCACCGATCTTATGGAGCTGCCTTTTAGAGAATTTGACCTAATACTGGGCTTGGATTGGTTAGTTAAACATCGGGTAAGCTTGGATTGTGCCACTAAATGGGTTGTATTGAGAATTGAGGCAGATGAGGAGGTAGTGGTAATTGGGGAACGACGGAACTATTTGAGTAATGTAATTTCTGCACTGTCGGCTAAGAAGTTGGTTTGCAAGGGTTGTGAGGTGTTCTTGGCCTATGTTAGTGTGTCGGATGTTGGGGACTCTTCGGTAAAGGATATGAGGACTGTTAAGGATTTTTTGGACATCTTTCTTAAAGAGCTACTGGGGTTACCTACAAAACGTGAAGTGGAGTTTGGGATTGAACTCCTTCCTGGTATGGCTCCAGAGTCCATCGCCCCTTACAGAATGGCACAGAAGGAGCTTGTGGAGCTTAAGGCCTAGATTCAAGAATTAGTGGACCGTGGGTTTATTCAACCTAGTGTGTCTCCGTGGGAGCACCAGTCTTGTTTGTGAAAAAGAAGGATGGATCCATGCGTATGTGCATCGACTACAGACAACTGAATAAGTTGACCATTAAGAATAAATACCCTCTGCCAAGGATTGATGATCTGTTCAACCAACTGTAAGGGGGTCAGTTTTCTCTAAAATAGATCTCTGGTCAGGGTATCACAAACTAATAGTTAAAGAGGCTGATGTGCACAAGACAATGTTTAGGACTAGTTATGGTCATTACGAGTTCTTGGTAATGCCTTTTGGACTAACAAATACACCGTCAGCTTTTATAGATCTGATGAACATAGTGTTTCAACCCTATCTAGATCGGTTTGTTGTAGTATTTATCGATGACATACTGGTGTATTCGAGGACTAAAGATGAACGTGATAAACATCTACGAGTAGTTCTGCAAAATTTGAGGGAGAAACAACTGTATGCCAAGTTCAACAAGTGTGAATTCTGGTTACATGAGGTAACATTTCTTAGTCATGTGGTATCTGCTGAGGGGATTAGGGTTAATCCTCAGAAGATTGAGGCTGTTTTGGGTTGGAAGTAGCCTAAGACTGTATCAGAAATTTGTACTTTTTTGGGAATGGCCGGGTACTATCGAAGACTTGTAGAGGGGTTCTCACTGATTGTCGCACCCTTAACTAAGTTGTTATGTAAGGGTGTACCATTTAACTAGACTGATGTGCAGTAGGAGAGCTTTGAGAAGCTCAAGAAAGTTCTGACTGAGGCCCCTGTCTTGATTCAGCCAGAGTCTGGGAAAGAATTTACTGTCTACAGCGATGCATCACACGTTGGTTTGGGTTGTGTGTTGATGCAAGGGGGTAAGGTGGTAGCTTATGCATTTCACCAGCTTAAAACGCATGAGATGAATTATCTGACCCATGACTTGGAGTTGGTCGCAATGGTATTCGCATTGAAATTAATTGTACATGAGAAGTGTATCATTTACGTGGTTCATAAGAGCCTCAAGTATCTCCTCACTCAGAAAGAGTTAAATCTTAGGCAGCGTAGATGGATTGAGCTGCTTAAGGATTATAACTGTTCGATTGAATACCATCCTGGTAAGGCCAATGTGGTGGCTGACGCACTGAGTCGTATGGCTATGAGTAATATGAGAGCAATGTTTTCTCGTCTTAGATTATTTGATGATGGTAGCTTGTTGGCTGAAAAGTTAAACTAGTGTGGACTGAGCAAATTAAGAGTAAACAGTTGGAAGATAAGTCATTGGTTCTTTGGTTCCATCAGATTGAGAATGGTAATACTGTGGATTTTGGGCTAAATAATGAAGGTGTACTCTATTTTTGAGGCAGAATTTGTGTACTTAAGGATACTAAGTTGAGGCAGACTTTACTGTGAAAGGCGCATAGTAGTCCTTATGCTATGCACCTAGGTGGAAATAAGATGTACAGAGATCTCCGTGAGATATACTAGTGGTTGGGTCTTAAGCGTGAGATTACTGACTTTGTGAGGAAATATCTGACTTGCCAACAGGTTAAAGCGGAACACCAGTTGCCTTCTGGGTTGCTTGAGCCGATAAAGATTCCGCTGTGGAAGTGGGAAAGAGTAACTATGGACCTTGTGAGTGGGCTACCCCTCATGCCTTCTAAGAAAGATTCAGTATGGGTCATTATGGATCGGTTGACCAAAACTACTCATTTCATACCAGTTCACACAGATTATTCATTACAAAAATTGGCTAAGGTGTATGTATCTGATATAATGAGACTGCATGGGGAACCAGTTTCCATAATATCTGACAGAGATCCTCGCTTCACATCTTAATTCTGGAAGAAGTTACATGAAGCTCTGGGTACACGGTTGTACTTCAGTACTGCGTTCCATCCTAAGACAGATGGTCAGTCAGAGAGGGTAATTCAGTACTGGAAGACATGTTAAGGAGTTCTGCGATTGACTTCCGAGGCAGTTGGGAGGATTACTTGCCACTAGCAAAGTTTGCTTACAATAATAGCTATCAGTCTAGCATATAGATGGCACCTTACGAAGGACTATATGGTCGTAGGTGTCGCACTCCATCATGTTGGACTGAGTTTGTAATGCCCCAAAAATCCTGAACTTTCTTTTTATGATGGTTTTGATAAAATGTGTGCTTAATATTCCTAGTCAAGTGTTATTTATGTGATAATAGGCCTTGGTTAAGTTTGTAGTTCGAACTTTGGGGTGAAGGAAATTATAGTTTAATAATTATAAGAACCTTGATAGCAAGTAGTTTGCATTTTAAATAAATAAAGGAAGAACTGGACACAAGGAGCCTTGTGTTAGAGTGGCAAGTAGCGCGACATATGGGGCTTAGAGGTGGTGTCACATGCATCGCAAGGAGGTTTCCTTGCTCAAAAGAAGGATTTATTTTTGCTCAATAAATGGCCAGTAGTGGCGTTGGATGTGAACTCTGAAGGGAGTGATCAAAGGAGAAATTTAAGGGATTAGTTTTCAGGGAGAAAAGTTAGGAGATGAGGGGTGCAGAGAAGTGGAGCCGAATAGGGAATTTGAGGGATAGGTAAATTCGACTATAGTATATATAGGTGCCGAAATTATTTCTTTTCCTTTAGCCGAACTCCTCATTTTTTTCTGTGTTGCCAAAACACTTTTCTCTCTAAGTGCTCAGAAGCCGAATTCCTTGTTCCTTGCTTACTAATTTTCCATTCTTTCTTTTCTCAAAATCTTTTTTGATTCACCTTTGGTTTTAGCCGATTCCTTATTCTCTTCTTCTTATTTGTACCGAATAACCCCTTTCACCATACAAATCTCCAAAGTTGAATACCTCTTTGGCTGAAGACCCTCTGTTCCACCACTACTCCCTCTACTTTGGCCGATTCTTGTGGGATTAGTATCGAATCTCGAATTTCAAATCTTTGCCGAATTGCTCCTTAGGCGTTTTGGGGTTTGGGTAAGTGTTCCTTTTTTATTGGTTAAGGTTGGCCGAATGGTCATGGATGTTTTAAGAGTGACTTAAGACGATTATGAGTCACTTGTTGGCTAGTTCTTAATGATTAAGATTGATGTAGATTTAAGGAATACTCGTGATTAGTGATCAAGGAAGGTTTGTAAGGCTTGTCATTCAAGGAAAGGCAAAGGTGAGATTTTTGGCTTTTGGTGATCGTATTTGATAAGTGTGTGATTAATCGTTGAGTGATATTTTTTGTAGGTTCGTGGCTAAGGAGATCGCATCACGTTTAGTACCAAGTGTGTACATACACTGCACACACATAGTAGATCGGCAAATCTCGAAATGTCAAAATGCCGAAAAGCCAGAAGTTTGGCTACAATAGTCTTGCGAGTGCTGGAAAACTCGTAAAGGGGGAACTGATAGGTTTTTAGAGGCCCCATGGGTGATTTCATGGACTTAGGCCGTGTACTGGCCAACCGGGCCAGAATGGGCTAAATGGGCCTGACGGGCCATATGGCCCACAATAGGCGAGATTGGCAATTTGATACTAAGTGATGGAAAAGTCATACGATTGCATGACTATGAATGTGATTGGGCCTAATAAGCCATATGAATGTGATTTGGGCCTAATGGGCCATATGAAAAAGATTGGGCCTAGTAGGCCATATGATGTATGTAGACTTATTTGGGCTTTGTGAGGGGTTTTGGGCCTAGTATATGATAACTGCTTAAATAGACATAAAAATTAATTATTTAATTAATTGTGACTGTGGACGAATCATAAGGTTGAGGTGTGGCAATGGGTATATGCATGTCTAAGATTGGATCTAGGGAGAGCTTGGTGCTTAGCGGTCTTGATGACTCACCTCCTCTTCTCTGGAATCATACCTGGTGCATAGTATCTATTCACTTTAGCCAATGAGGACTTGTTAACGAGCCAAGGTAAGTAGTAGACCCATAATAAAGAGAAATTATTAAAAATGCCCCTAAGGGCAGAAATGACTAAAATACCCCTATGTGTAGAATGTAAGATTTATGGATGTTACATGTATACCTGCTGCATTCATATGATATTCTATTTAGGTTGCATATGGGTTGGGAATTATGGAACGGAGGAAGTATATGAGGATCGCATGGTTGGTTGACGATCGTGGATCCACCGATGGCTTTTTAAGCCCAATATATGATTAGCAGCTTTGCTACAATGTTAGGTAGTTCCACACCCGGGATACATCAAGAGTGTAGGGATGGGTGGGTTGATTAAATCCCCATAGGAGTTTAGGGTTGGACGGGATACAGAGTGCAGGGTTGGATTGGTATTTGTGCATTGCATAAATTAATTCTGGTTGAGACATGGGCTCAAGCCTAACTGAGGCTACCATGGGCTAAGGCCTTAGTGCCACCATTATTGTAGTGGGCCTAGGCTCAAATTGATATGATTCGTGCTTTACGATTGATGAGGGTTGTACACACTGAGTTTTTGTAAACTCACCCCCTCTTTTATTTTTCTCAGGTGGTCCTCAGTAGGTGGTTTGACGGTTGGAGGGGCTCTGAGGTAGCCAACTAGTAAGACGACTTGGACTTGTGTTCTTAAGCATATAGTTTCTAGTATTTTAAGTTATTTCTGTCCGGATTGTAATAAGGCCTTTCCTCTGGTTATTATTTCAAATTAGGATTATTATTTTTATGTTTTACATTTATTAGAAGTTGAACATGGTTTTCCTAAACAATAACTGTTTTTAAATAATACGTTTCTACAACTCAATTTTTAAATGACAAGTTTTCATAGATCATCTGTGTTAAATAAAGCTTCCACAACTGAAAAGAGATTTTACAAAGTAATTAAGGTTTTCATTTTAAAGAAGGGTTTTCAATGAAAATAAGGTTTTTGATAAAAAACTTCAATGTGACATGCCGGATTTGGCCATAACGTCCAGGCCGAGTTTGGGGTGTTACAGAGTTGGGTGAGCGGCGTGTTCTAGGTCCTGAGGTAGTATCTGATACTGAAGATAAGGTTAAATTAATTCGACATCGACTGAAGGTAGCAGCAGACAGACAGAAGTCTTATGCGGATCGAAGCGTAAGAAAATTGAGTATTCTGTGGGAGATTATGTCTTTCTGAAGGTCTTGTCATAGAAGAAGGTATTGAGATTTGGGTGTAAGGGCAAGTTGAGCCCAAGGTTTATTCGACCTTACCGCATTTTGAGACGAGTAGGACCAGTTGCCTACCAGTTAGAGCTACCTCCAAAATTAGAGCGAATTCATGATGTGTTCCATGTCTCGATACTAAGACGCTACCGCTCTGATCCTACGGATGTGGTACCTGTTGAGGAGATTGAAGTTAGACCAGACCTGACTTTCGAGGAGGAACCAGTCCAGATTTTGGATGGAGAGGTGAAAGTCTTGAGAAGGAAATCAATCCCATTAGTGAAAGTTCTTTAGCAGAATCACAGTACTGAGGAGGCTACGTGGGAACCTGAGGAGGCAATGCAACAACAATACCTTCACCTATTCTGACCAGGTAAATTTTGAGCCTGAAAGTTTTTTTAAGGAGGGTAGAATTGTAATACCCCAAAACCCCAAATCTCGAAAACCCTGTTAAAATTATTTTTGTGTGTTGTGACATGGATGTATGTCTGACTTAATGATTTAATGCTTTGGGAGCGTCTAAGAAGTTATGAATTCAAGCCCTAGCTTGAGCAAAATTTTGGTTCTTTTTGAATAAACCCTTGTCTTTAGCTAATAGACTTTTAAATTAATGTGAGTAAGGCATGACATAAAAAGCCTACTAGCCTAGTGGTAAGTGGCATGTGAAGTGTGCCAGGGGCCTGAGGTTCAAATCCTTGCTGCTGTATATGGAGATTATTTTTACTGATGGTCATGGGAGGAGGTTATGTTTGACCGAAACTCTGCTGGGTTGAGTAGAGTTTGAACTTGTTATTTGAGGAGATAATGGGGAAGGGATTTGAGGAGAATTTTGTGAGATTTGAAAGGGAGAAGAGTTGTATTCAAATAGGTACTTTGACCATAGGAATTCTGCTTTGGAGTTTAGGGAGCTTCTCTTGCTATTCAATTCGGGTTTTGGCATTATTGGTCTTTTTCACCTTTGTTTATGAAGCCGTGCATATCCTGGATTATACGTCGAGTACCCTTTCAGTGTTTGTGAGTTCGATTCTACTCTTCTCTCTAGCCCTCTATTCCACCGATTTCTGTCCTTCACTCCCTTTTTCTCAATTGGTATTCTCCTCATTGGCCGAATAGCACTTGTCCTTCCTCTCTTAAACCCTTTCGGTTGTTAGCCGTACTTGTGGACCAATTCATTCATTCTTTTCCTCTCCCTCTCTCAACTCTTCTGTTCTTCTTGTTTTGGCCAAATCTTGTCAAGGCCTAACCATCTTCCTTCTCTTCTTTTCTTTTTTTTCCTTGGTCGTTTCTTGCTGAAGGACTACCGAAATCCCCTTTATCTATTGGTACGTGTTATACGGTTTGTTCTCCCTAGCCAAACCTTATTTGGCTTTTCTGTAAAAGGTTCGGCTTATGTATCTCTCAAGCCGATCAGTTGTGTTTTCTCTTTTTCTACCATGGGGAAATGTCCATTTAACACTTCTTTATGTACGAATGATTCTAGGGACTCAAGTTCATAACCAGGTGTTAGGCTGACTACTTTTCCCCTACAAATGATATCTCATTTATTGGTAAGTGCTTTAAGTCCTAGATGTATTTATGTGGGTTTGTAGATTCTTATGAATTGGTTAATTGTTTCATGTGAAGGTAAAGCATTGGAGAGAATACGTGGTTATGGAACAAGAGGGGTACTGCAATTGTTTGTTTGGTAAGTAGCTATGATTTGGTTAAGCGTTTCAATATTATGATTTTGGATTCACGATGGTTGTAGACTAATGGGGGGCCGTGGTTGATCATAGGTTCTCGATCTCAGAAGTGGTTCGGCTACGACATCGCAATAAGTGTGTGTGTGTGAACAACACTACCATTAGGTGTGAAACGACAGAAAATCTGAAAAGCTGAAAACTGGGCTGTCAACACCTCACGGGTGTGTGGCCACCCGTGTGGCATGCCGTGTAGTAAAACACGGACGTGTGCTCGATGAGATGGCCATAAGCGTTTTCATAGACCAAAATAATATTGGGCCATTTTGGGCCGAATTGGACCATGTGGCCCAATGGGCCTGTTTGCCCCACATGGGAAAATCACACAAAAGTGTGGTAAATAGTTGGCTTGCCTGTGTAAACTACATGAATAAGGCCGTTTTTGGGCTATGTGGGCCATAAGAGTGTGTGGGCCCACATGGGTCCGCAATATGGGCTATAGCCCATTATAACTGATTGTTTGTTAAGGTTGCACGAGTCGCCTAAGATGACTGTGGACCTACTATTGGGTCGATAAGTGTACCTAGACGCTTATTTCGGTAAGATGACTGTTGTACCCCTGTGTGATGTATGACTGATTGAGCATGCCATCTGTACAGTATATATATTCATATTATGTTGCATTGCATGGGGTGGGATATATGATTTTGGAGGAAGTGTATTGAAAGGTTATAAGCCTATTACTGGAAGCTTTGCTGCAAATACTGTTTTAGTGCCGCAATTGGTACTACTTGGTGTGTAGGGATGGGTGGGTCGATTTTATCCCCACATGGTGTGCAGGGTTGGTACAGAGATGGTGTGTAAGGGATGGATTGGGTATGACTCTTTATTTGTATATTGTACTGATATGTTAATAGGCTTAGGCCCAGACTGCTACTGTTACTGAAATGGGCTTAGGCCCTGACTGCTACTGTTGCTAAATGGGCTCAGTCCCATATTGCTGCTATTACTGAAGTGGGTTAAGGCCCTAACAGTTACCGAAAGGCCTTAGGCCCAAATTGTGCTTACTCTGATTGATTGCTTTTATGGGATTTCACACACTGAGTTTTCGAAAACTCACTCATCTGTTAACTGTACAGGAAATCCCCAGGCGTAGACGGATAGAGGCAAGGAGGACTCAGTGGCGGCCACTCGACTTAGTTATTTTTTTTAAAATTTTATAAATATGGTTTTACTTTTGGGTTTTCATTATGTAATAAGGCCTCTTTAAGTTTCATTTCAATTTTGGGAATTTTTTTACCTTGATTTTTGGACTGATAGTAGTAGGACACGAATTTTCAAGAAAATATAAACAAATGATTTTCTAAAACATCACGATTACGCAACATATTTTGAGAGCTTCCGCAACAAACACCATTTTAAAAGGTAATAACAATCTAATATGATCAATATTTTACTAAAACAACTTAAGTTTTCACAACGAACATACACCCTAAATTTTTGTTAAGAACTCAAAGCAGTTTTTAGGTGGAACAGATTTTCCAAGAAATTATATTATAAAAAATACTCTAATGTGACATTACAGATACAACCATAACATCTAGGTCGGGTTTAAGGTGTTACACAACAATGGCCGAATGCCCTAGCTTTTTTTTTCTTTTCTTTTTAATGTTATTCGGTCAAAACTAAAAAGATGAACACTTGTGTCTTTATGTTATGTTTTATATTATTATTACTTATTAATCATTTTACTTTTATAACCTTTATAATAAAATTTTAAAACAATTATATTATAAGGTCACTACCATCCATGTTTTATAAATATGTCTATTTGCAACATAAATACCTCATGAAATAAAGACATCATCAATTCGGCCCTTTTAAAATTAACCATCAGATTGTCATTTTATGCGATTAAGCCCTTTTATTAAATCGGGCACTCAAAAGATAAAATTTAAGCACAATAATTTCACAGATATAAATTCACACATAATAAACACAGAAAGTAATTTTAAAATATTTTTCTGACTCAGATTCGTGGTCCTGAAACCACCGTTCCGAATAAGGTCTAAATCAAGCTATTACAATACACATCACCATTTACAAGCCAAATCTCATGGCTAATATCATGACTCAAAACATACCAAAATTAAACTAGTCTATACATGCCATATACCATATACAAAGCTCCAAAAGTACCAACAAGTAGTCGATAGTGTGATGATAGTTCCTGATGATTCCCGATGTCCGAGCTAGCTTCGATAATTTATAAATCATGGAAAGAACACACAAAGTAAGCTTCAAAAGCTTAGTAAGCAATATACAAATAAAGTCAAGATATGGATATTTGCATATTAATTCAAATATGCTAAACATAGCTAATCACATACAAATTTACAAACCTTTCACATTGAACATATATTCATTGTCTTAATCAAGTTCATCAAATACTTTCCCTTCTCAATGCTCGTATGAATTTCGTACGTACCTAAGTCACTTAGCTAATTCACATATTCTTTCTCGACTCGACTTTTCCTGTTGAACCATTCGGAATCATTAAGGATACTTGGAAATCACATAAGCTCGTACAATACCATATCCCAGATATGGCCTTACATGTTATTATATATCGATGCCACTGTCCCAGATAGCGTCTTACATGAAATCGATTAATGATACCAATGTCCCAGACATGGTCTTCCACGTAATCTCAATACAATGCCAATGTCTCAGACATGGTCTTACATGTAATCACATCTCGATAACCTAATCTCATGACATTCATATCTTATTCTATTCCTAAGGTTCATATAGGACTTTTGGATATCGTAACTCTGTCAATTCTTGCTCGTGCGTGCTCGTTCAACATTTATAACATTTCCATGACAAGTAAACACATGTAACTGAATTTAAAGACATTTATTTGCATATAAACTTACCTCGTAGTTAGAATAGAGGGGTCAGATCTAGTATTCAATAACTTTCGACTTCCCCCGATCTAAATACGATTTCTTTTGTTCTTGATCGATTAAGCTCCCAATTGACAGAACCCTAAAACACATCCATGGATTTTCTTTTCATCAATATTCGGCCAAGAAAGAAAGAAAATGAAGCTTAATTTGGCTTTTGTTTTAATTAATAAAACTTATTAACCAATTTACGATTTTAACCTTAATATAAAACATTTAATATCATCCATTTTAATGCCCATTTATGTAAAATTCCACTATAAAAGGTCTAATTACAACATAAGAACCTTTCATTTAATGCCTCATAGCAATTAAGCACTTTTAACTTATAGTATGCTACTTTTGCATTTTACGCGATTTAGTCCTTTTCTCAAATTGAGCTATTAAACGATAATATTAGCTCACAAAATTTTTACACATATATATTCACATGCTGTAAACACCAAAATAATATTAAAATAATTTTAAGACCTCATATTTGTGGTTTCAAAACCACTATTCTGATTTAGCTAAAACCGAGCTATTACAACTCTCCCCCTTAGAGATTTTCGTCCCTGAAATCTTACCAGTGAAAAGGTTTGGATATTGCTTTCTAATCGTATCCTCAGGTTCCCATGTAGCTTCCTCAACCCCGTGTCGATGCCATAATACTTTTACTAATGCAATTTTCTTATTTCTCAACTCTTTGATCTCACAAACTAGAATTCGGATTGGTTCTTTACTATATGATAAATCTGACTGAATCTCAACCTCAGTCGGTGAAATAACATGTGAAGGATCATATCTGTATCTTCGTAGCATCGATACATGAAACATGTTATGAATATTTTCTAACTCAAACGGCAATGCTAGCCAATAAGCAACTGGTCCAACTTGCTCAATAATCTCATACGGCCAAATGAATCTCAGACTCAATTTGCCTTTACGACCAAATCAAAGTATTTTCTTCCACGGCGACAATTTTATAAACACTCTATCCCTGATCTAAAGCTCAATATCTTTCCGTTTCAAGTCTACGTATGATTTTTGATGATCTAATGCTGCTTTCAAACTATCGCGGATCACTTTCACTTTCTCTTCTATTTCTC
Source organism: Gossypium hirsutum (assembly GCF_007990345.1). Taxonomy (NCBI): domain Eukaryota; kingdom Viridiplantae; phylum Streptophyta; class Magnoliopsida; order Malvales; family Malvaceae; genus Gossypium; species Gossypium hirsutum. The sequence continues at coordinate 73,069,760 of NC_053431.1, read as the reverse complement.
TAATTAGATCAACTCCATGAATCTTATTCTCACTTAACTCACTCTAGGACAAAGGTGTTCGACACTTTTAACTGTATAAAGCTTCGTAAGGTGGCATTTTAATACTTGATTGAAAACTATTATTATACGGAAATTCAATCAACGACAAATACCTTTCTTATGTACCTTCAAACTCAAGAATGCAACATCTCAACATATCCTCGAGTATCTGTATAACTCGCTCGGATTGACCATCCGTCTGCGGGTGATATGCGATACTAAAATGTAGTTTTGTATCTAGCACATCTTGTAATTTCTTCCAAAACCTCGATGTGAACCTCGGATCTCTATCCAAAACAATAGAAACTAACACTCCGTGTAATCTCACAACTTTAGAGATATACATCTCAGCTAACTCTTTAAGCGAATCGTCCATTCTTACCGGAATGAAATAAGCCAATTTAGTCAATCTGTCGACAACAACCCAGATTGCATCTTTCTTTCTCAAAGATAGGGGCAATATCGATACAAAATCCATAGTCACTCTATCCCATTTCCACTCAGGAATCATAATAGGTTGCAATAAACTAGAAGGTACTTGGTGCTCACCTTTAACTTGCTGACAAATCAAACATTTAGAGACGAACACTGAAATGTCACTTTTCATACCATGCCACCAATAGAGCTGTTTCAAATCGTTATACATTTTAGTGTTTCCCGAATGAACAGATAAACGCCTACTATGTGCTTCGTTCAAAATCATCTGAACCAACTCTAAATTTCTCAAGACACATATTTGACCTCTGAATCTCAAACAATCATCAGTGTCAACTTAAAATTCTGAACCAAGGTTTGAATCACATTGAGCTCGTTTTGCTAACATTTCATTATCAACTTTCTGAGCTTCATAAATCTACTGTACAAATAATGGTCTCACTTTCAACTCAGCTATAATCGAGCCGTCATCAGATAGAGCCAACTGAGTATTCATTGCAAGTAGAGCAAATAAAGGTCTCTGACTTAATGCATCAGCAGCAACATTTACTTTTCCTGGATGATAGTTAATCACCAGCTCGTAATCTTTTAGCAATTCTAGCCATCTCCGTTGTCGCAAATTCAAATCTTTTTTAGTTGTCAAATATTTCAAACTCTTGTGGTCTGAATAAACATGGAATTTCTCACCGAACAAATAATGGCCTCAAATCTTCAATGAAAACACAATGGTTGCTAACTCTAAATCATGCATCGGGTAATTTGTTTTATGTGGCTTCAACTGTCTCGAGGCATAAGCTATGACTTTGCCTTCTTGCATCAAAATGTAGCCCAAACCATTCAACGATGCATTACTATAAATCACATATTCTTTGTCTGATTCTAGCTGTATTAATACTAGAGCTTCAGTCAGAAGAGATTTTAGCTGATCAAAACTTTTCTGACATTTCTCGGACCATTCAAACTTTACATATTTCTGAAGCAATCTTGTCAACAGAGTCGCAATCATCAAAAAGCCTTTCACAAATCGTTTATAATAGCCAGCTAGTCCAAGAAAACTGCGGACTTCAGATACATTTCTCGGAGGCTTCCAATATATAATTACAAAAATCTTGCTCGGATCAACTCAAATACTTGATGTTGATACAATATGCCCCAGAAAGCCAACCTTGTACAACCAAAAGTCACATTTACTGAACTTTGCATATAACTGCTTATCACGCGGAGTCTGTAATACAATTCTCAAATGGTCGGCATGCTCTGTTTCATCTCATGAATATATCAATATGCTGTCAATAAATACGACAACAAATTGATCTGAGTACGGTCTAAAAATCTGGTTCGTTAAATCCAAAAAAATAGCAGATGCATTCGATAGTCCAAAAGGCTTAACTAAAAATCCATAGTGACCATACCTTGTTCTGAATGCAGTCTTCGATATATCAGAGTCTTTAACTCTTAACTAATAATAACTCAATCTCAAATCTATTTCCAAAAACAATGTAGCCCCATTTAACTAATAAAACAACTCATCTATTCTGGGCGAAGGATATTTATTCTTGATCGTCACTTTGTTCAGCTGTCTGTAGTCAATACACATTCTCATTGTGCCATTTTTTCTTTTTCAAAAACAATACAGGAGCACCCCAAGGTGAGAAACTCAGTCTTACGAATCTTCTATCGATCAGTTCTTGTAATTGAGCTTTTAATTCTTTTAACTCTGTCGAAGCCATTCTGTACGAAGTTATCGATATCGACATTGTACCCGGCATTAATTCAATACCAAATTTAATTTCTCGAATAAGTGGTAATCCTGGCAATTCTTCAAGAAATACATCCAAATACTCACACACAACTGGCACTGATTCGATCTTCTTTTCAGTCACTTTCGTATCAAGCACATAAACAAAGTAAGCTTCACAACCCTTTCCCACATATTTCTGAGCTAACATCGATGTAATCACCACTGGCAAGCCATTCAAATCATCTGACCCAATTCGAGTAATCTCATTACCCTGACATATCAGATTTGTCGTTTATCATTTGCAATTCACAATAGCATCATGCAACATTAGCCAATCTATACCTAAAATTATATCAAATTCGTCAAATGGCAACAACATTAGATCAGCCAGAAAAAAATATCTCGAATCATCAACGGACAATTCTTGCACACTTTATCAACAAAAACACACTTGCCTAAGGGTTCAATACTCTAATTACAAATTTAGTAGATTGTACAGGCAAAAGTCTTTCTGGATACTAAATTCACGCATATATAAGAATGAGTTGATCCTGGATCTATCAATGCAATAACTTTATTATCATAGAGAATGAAAGTACCGGTGATAACATCTGGAGATGACGCTTCTTTGCAAGTGCAAATAGAACAGGCTCGTGCAGGTGCTCTAGCATTAGATCTCACAGTAATATCTCGTGTCACACCTCTACACCACTCATATTTACCCCATTACGGGATGGTCTTCCTCTAACTGTAGTGTTACTTGGCCTCGTACTTTGAGCATTATCTTTTTTAGCTAACTTGGGCAATCTCTAATAAAATGATCTAACAATCTACATTTAAAACAAGTCTGATCATTCAATCTACAATCACCGAAATGTTATTTTCCACACTGTCTACATTCGGGTCGGTTTTGTCTCACACTGCCAACATTAGCAATAGAGGTAGCTTGAGCTTTAGAACTCACAGGTTACTTTTCATGGTCTCTGTTTGAATGTCCCACAGATGCATTAGAATGATGCAGATTGATAAGATTTACTAGTTGATCTCTTTCTCGAATCTCTTGCTTCAAAATTAGCTTTTCTCTTTCCTTTCTGAGATCCTTGGCTTTACAAGCCCTCTCAACTAAGACAACGGATTCTTTGATTTCTAGAATCCAACTAGAAGTTTTATATTTTCATTCAACCCATCAATGAACCGCTTACACATAATCTCTTCAGTAGAAACACATTCCCGAGCATATTTGCTCAATCATACAAATTCTCTTTCATTCTCAGTCACAATCATTCCACCTTGTTTCAATTCTAGAAATTCTTTATGTTTCTGATTGAGGATTTTTAGTTTATGTACTTTTTTCAAAATTTGGATTGGAAGAACTCCCAGGTGACTTGTTTCCTTAAAACTATAGATATCAACGTTTTCCACTAATAGTATGCATTATCTCTGAGCCAAGATACAATACACTTGATACATTCATCTGGAATACATGACAATTTATCAAATATTCTGCTTGTGTTCTCGAGCCAGAACTCAGCCCTCTCAGCATCATCATCAACTGTAGCCTAGAACTCTTCAGCCCCGTGTTTTTGAATCCTATCAACAGGTGGCTTACTCAATCAAATTGGATCTATCACTTGTGGCACAACTAGGACTTGTTGAGGAACAGGTGGGGATGGAGGTCATTGAGCAGCCAGATTCATTCTAATGAATTCCGTGAACCATTCACTCATTATTTGGAAGAAGGATTGCTTAGCCTCTCCCCCTTGCCTACTTAAAATAGGCATAGCATTAGCCGATATTGCCCCTTAAGCGGCGCAGGCGCATTACTTTCAACATCGTCAGCTACGGCTCGATCGAAATCCATTTGCTATATAAAAACACATTCTAACTGTTAAGAGTCATCATACTATCGCAGTTCATGTATATATGGTATGTATAGCTAGACTCTCACATGCTACGTTAGTCTTAAAATCGACTAAATCTAGCTCTGATACCAATTAAATGTAACACCCCTAACCCACATCCATCTCTGGAATAGGGTTATGAGGCATTACCGGATAATACACATCATTCACATACATTAATGCATTCATAATCAATATCCATACAACTCGTCCACATTATCCCTTATAAGGTCCTACAAGACCTTAAAACATGCTTAGAAGTGGTTTGAGACTAAACCGATAACATTCACAAACTTTAAGAAACTTAGAAAATTTTCAAACTTTTAAAGGTCATACGCCCATGTCAATAGGTCGTGTGACTCACACGGTTACCAGACACGCCCCTATAACAGGCCATGTGAAAACAGGGCATACATACTGACTTGCACCATACGACCGATGACACGCCTTGTAACAGTCCAATTTATACCCTATTCGAAACGGTGGTTTCAGGACCACGAATCTAAGTTAAAAAAATTTTAAAAATTATTTTATGTGTTTATTATGTGTGAATTTATATCCGTGAATTTTTTGTGTTTTAATTTTGTCGTCTGAGTGCCCGATTTAATAAAAGGGCTTATTCGCGTAAAATAAAAATTTGATGGTTAAATGTGCAAGGGGCGAATTGTTGTTGTCTTTTTAATTTGAGGTATTTATAATGCAATATTACCATAGTTAAAGTGATGGACGGGTTAATACATGGTTTATTATTTTATAACAAAGGCTAAATAGGTAAAATGTTAATAATTTTATAATAATAAAACATAAAAAAATCAAAACCATGTGTTCATCTTTCCTACTTGACCGAATATGAGGAAGAAGAAATAAAAATAAAGCTTTAAGGTTCGCCCATCGTTGAAGCTTGATTAAGGTATGTAACTAGCTCAGTTTTTTATAATTTTTACGTTTTTGAGATTGTTGCAGTGTAATGTACAAAGCCCATGCTTGAATTTCTGATTTTGATGAATATTTTTAGTTATTCCATTGATGAATAATTGAGCTTTGTGATGTTAGATGATGAATTATGAAAGTTATGTTTTGGATTAATATATTTTGTATTGGAATTTTTGATGAATTTGAGTAATTAGGGCTAAATTGCAAAAATAATAAATTGAGGGGCTAAAATGTGAAATAAATGAAATGTATAGACTTGTATGAGCATGCGTAAAATTTGACCTAAGCATGGTGTGTGCAAATTTTGCATGTTTTGTGTTTTGTGCAATTTGGACTAAATTGTAAAAAAGTGTAAAATGTTAGGGGCAAAATAGTAATTTTCCCATTTATGTGTTTTTGGACTAAATTGAATGAAATTATGTTTGAATGAGTTTAATTTGAATATGTTTAGATCAATAACCAAAGAAATCGGGTTTGGATCGGGAGAAAACCAAAGTTGTCGAATAATCGTTCTGTTCCGATTATCGTTGTCCGAGGTAAGTTTATAAGCAAATAGATGTTGTAAATTTTAAATAAATACGAGTTATATATGCTGAAATGAATTATGAAAAAGTATATATGTGGTAGCCGAATGTGTATATGCTTGGCAGCTATGTTTAAAAACTCAATTAAGCCGAGATACGACGTCTGAAAGTCCCGTACAAACCTTAGGAATAGTTAGGATACGTATGTCATGACATAGGATTTCCAATATGTGATTACGTGTAAGACCACGTCTGGGACGTTGGCATCGATATGTGATTACGTGTAAGACCACGTCTGGGACGTTGCCATCGATATGTGATTACGAGTAAGGCTACGTTTAATGCGTTGGCATCGATATGTGATTCCAATATGTGTGTGCGAGTAAGACCATGTTTAATACATTGGCATCGATATGTGATTCTGATATGTGTGTGCGAGTAAGACCACGTTTAATACGTTGGCATCAATAGGTGATTCCAATATGTGTTTACGAGTAAGACCTTATCTGGGACAGTGGCATCGTTATGTAATTACATGTAAGACCACGTCTAGGACGTTGGCATTGTATGATATGTGCGACTATCCAAGTATCCTATTTAATTCCAAATGATTCAACGGGCAATGTTAAGTAAAGAACGAATGTGAAATCAAATTAAAAGGTACAGGTATGTGTTAGCTAATGTATTGAAATTAAGGTCAGTTTTGGTATTTGAAGTGATGATATGAATCATGTTATAAGGTTGGTTATATGTATATTGAATGCAAATCTATATTCGGCAAAATGATATAAGTATGTGATATTAAAGTGTGAAACATGTGTATACATATATGAATGTGTATAAATATTCGTCTATATGATGATATTATGACCTTGGAAGTAAATGATAACTTTGATAATGGATATATATGTATTTCGGCCAAGTTAAAGTTGATACATGAATGTATATGTTTATGAATTTGCAAGTTTGAGATTAAATGTGATTATGATAGCATGAATTGGTTTGGTTAAATTGAGTTGATTATGTCATTGAGATGTTTATTTGCTTATGACTTACTCAGCTGTGATAGCTTACGGTGTGTGTATGTTTGCTTTTGTTTTATAGATTTTGGAGACTAGTTACGGGCTCGGGCATCTTCAGTGAAGTCCATCACAGTATCATCTATTTATCAGTATTTTTAAAAGCTAAATTTTGAACCTATGGCATGTATAGGCTATACCAATTTTCGGATATGTTTGAAGTGTTTTTTATAATATGCCATGTGGAAATGGCTAATTTGATATATAAGTATTTTCTATCTTGATCATAGTTCTTGTGTGTGCTAAGTTTGGTTTGTATGCTATGCTCAAATGATGATTTTATTTGTTTTGGTTGAATTGGCTATGATATATATATAAGTATGAATTATGCTTGATATGTTACCTATTATTTAATGATTCGGCTATGTCTTGCATTTGATAATAATGATTTAATTTAGTTGATGAGTGTATTCAGTTAAATGTTGAATTTAGGTAATGAAATTATTGAGTTGATGATTCAGAAATGTTATGTATATATATATGAAACATGTTTTACTTAGTTTTTCCATGTATTTGGGTAACAAGGTGATTCGATTATGGCATGTTATAAAAGTGAGTTCAATATGGTTTCATTAAGTGAAGAAGTGAATATGAATTATGTTAGTAAATTAATCATGATTCGGCACTTATATATGTATATATATAAGCATATGATGTGTTGGTTTGATATATATATTTATATGTGCTTATCGAAACATGTAATCATTGAATTGGTATTGAATATGACCTTTGTTATTTTGCAAGATAAGTGATATTAACATGTTTAGATTCAGTTTTGGTATTTTAAAGTATTAAACAAGTGTTTGCTATGTTATATGTATATATATACATATTTGTGATGTGTTTGATGTGAAATGCAAATTATGGTTAATATATGGATTTGATTCTATGTGAGATTACATGCACGTAATATGATTGAGTAAAGTTGAACGTGGACATTAAAATAAACATAAGTAATAAGCATGATTACATTCGGCTAAGGTTTTGTAGAATGTCCAAATGAATAGTAATTTAAGTTATAAGGAATCATGATTGTTTTTATGCAAAATAGGTGAATGTGAATGGTTATATGTACTTTGATGGTTAGACCATTCAGTGTTATTTTAATATATGTCTAAATTGATACTAGGCCTTTTAGTCTTGCACAATCTACTTAGAAGAACTTATAAGTAGACTTGTTTATGATTTAGCCATTTGAAACTATATATATATAGTAATGTACTTATGCCATGAATGATTTGGTTAAATTTATTATATCCTTATTGTGCCAAATAGAGTTTTTCTAAAAATGATATGTACTTAAATATGTTTACTTTATATAATTCATGTTTGTAATAATTGATTGAATTGTTTAATATCTTTGATATGCGCATATGCTATGTGGTAAAATGATATATTTGGCACTATTTGCTTATGAATTATATAAATGGATATATGTTTAAAAAAATGTTATGATATGATTCGTAAAGAATTTAAATTAGTTATATATGTTAATATTTGATTGTTTTAAGAGTTTGAGCAAGTGTGTGCATATGATTGTTTTGGAAGTTGTGTCTTGTCCAATAATACCTCGTAACCTTATTCCAACTCAAATAGCCATACACATCACCATTTACAAGCCAACTCAAATATCCAATGTTAGGACAGGGTTCGAGGCATTAACGGACTTAAACATTCACAACAACACATAACATATTACCAACCATGCGTGGCAAACAAGCATATGCACATATCAAACATAACATAAATAGCTATATTTATAAGTGAGAATCATTAGCTCACTAAAGACAATATATTTGGCCAAATTATAATAACAAATTTTATAAAACTAGGTGCCTATACCTGTCACTCGATAATTCTAGCATATGTGTTTATACTGTTAAGGTGTTGGCTTGATAATGTGATTATAACATCCCGAAATAGGGCCTAAATGGAATAATGGTTGTGAAACCACAAATTCGAGGTAGAAAAATTTATTTTATTATCATTTTAAGGTCTATGGCATGATTGCATGATTGTGTGAAAATTTCGTTTAGAAATTTTATCGATAGAGGGTTCAATTTGATATTTAGGATTATATTGCAAAAGTTGTAAAATGTGTGTTCTAGTTCAAAAAGGTATTAAGTACTTGTGAGTAATGGATTTTTAAAGTGGAGGCCTTGGATGGTAATTAGACCATTATACTAGTTTGGACAAAAATACCTAAAGGAAAATAAAACACCATAGTTTTTAATTAAGGGCATTTTGGTCATTTAGTTATTAAAATGAATTAAAAACAAAATTAAAAGCCAATTTTTGTCCATCTTCTTCATTAGGCCAAAATTTTAAGGGTTCTCCATAGCTAGGGTTTGTTTCAAGCTTCCAAGCTCCATAGTAAGTGATTCCAAGCCCCGTTTTTAATGTTCTTTACGTTTTTGGAATCCCGGTAGCTCGAATTAACTTATGCTAGCAATAATTCAACCTAGGGTTCATATTTGGAAAAATACCCATAGGTGAAATTTGTGTATTTTGGTGTTTTATGATAGAATATGAGGTTTTAAATTATGTTAGACAACTTGTGCCACTCAGTTTTAAGTGGAAACGAGTAAAAGGGCTTAATCGATAAAAATACCTAATAGTCATAAGTACATGTTAGAGTGTGAATTTGATGTTGCCATAGAAGGGAAAAATGATCAGCATGTCATAAAACATAATAAAATAGGATGATGTTTAATTTACGAGCCTTGGGGAAAAAGTGTAAATATGTAAAAGTTTAGGGGAAAAAATGTAATTTTGCCAAAGTTTGGGTCAAGGACTGTTTTAATGAATGTGAGTATTAAATAAGCTAAATTTTTTTATTATAGATCAAGAAGAACAAAATCCAGAGTTAGACCAGGGAAAGAAAAAGATAGTGGACTAAATCGATATAGTTGATCGTATTTTGTTTCGAGGTAAGTTTGTGGTAAATAAATGCAATATTCTATTAATTTATGTTAATTTTGTTAATTTCCAGCATGTGTATATTTATTTTATGAAATTATTCAAAGAAGACTCAAGCATGAATTGACGGAGAAGTAATTTCAAAAAGTCCCGATTGAACCTTAGGAATGTGTAGGATACAAATGTCATGACATTAGGGTTTAAGGATACCATGTAAGACCATGCCAAGGCATGGCAATTGGTAAGGTTTCTAAGGCAAGGAAATCATGTAAGACCATGTCAAGACATGGCATTGATAAGTTACTATAAGGCAAAGGTCCCATGTAGGACCATGCCAAGGCATGGCATTGGTGAGTTCATAAGGCAAGGATACCATGTAAGGCCATGTCAAGACATGGCAATGGTAAGTTTGAAAAGGATACCACATAAGACCATGACAAGTCATGGCAATGGTACGGTACCCGCATATCCTTAGTATTCCAAGTGGTTCGATGGGAAAATTTAAAGAGAATATCAAGGTAAGGTAAGGTAAGACGAGTTATACTAAAAAGGTAAGACAAGTTCATGCTAGAAGAGCAAAGGTAAGTACATAATGTTCATGTATGCTTGATAAGGAAAAAGGTAAGTAAAATGTATTAATAAATTTGATTAAGTAAGTAAGTATTTAAGTAAGTGAGTAAGTGAAGAATTTTAAAATATGTCTATAACAATTAATGAAGTTGCATTAAGTACTATCATGCCAAGTAGTAAGATAATTCTTATGAATGTTGTTATTTATTTGCATGCAAACTTACTAAGCTTAATGCTTACCCCCTTTATTTTCCTTCTTTTTATAGTTTTGTCAAGCTAACTCGGGGATCGTAAAGTACGTCGGAGGTTCGGGCACACTATCACGAGGATTATTTTGGTATAGCTAGTCGTTTCATTTTGAGTATGGCATGTATAGCATCGTAGCCATTTTGTGTGTATGATCTTATGATATGGCTGATGAATGGTATGTAAATTCCTGATAATGATTAGCTATTGGAATGGCTAATCAAGGACATGTTTGGTGTTATGTATGCCTAAATGCTAGTTATTCCATGGAAATCATGAAAAAGGTGAAATTAGCTTTAAAACAGTATCAGATAGCAATAATGACGTGAATTTGGAAAATTACTAAAAATAGTAGAAAATCGATTTAGATAGTGAATGATATATATAATTAAATCTTGATGAGTCTATTTTCATATGGATGGAACAAAAAAGGTATATGAGTTATATTTTATGAGATATTTAAATTTTTGTGAAACAGGGCTAGAGTAATTTTTGGATCCCCTGTTCTGACTTTGGAGATTCACAAAAAATTGTAAAAAGACAATTAGAAGTCATGATTTACATGTACAGATTCCTTATTGAGTCTAGTTTTATGGGAAACAAACGGCATAATAATTGAAACTGTACAGGGAGATATTTAATTCGTAATACACAGGGGTCAGAGTAGTTGAACCCTAAAATGGGGGAGACTTTAACTAATAAACTGTACTAGTTGGTCAGACAAAAAATTCTATAAAACATTTATTTGATAGATATATGAGTATAGTTTTAGGAAAAATTTATAGAATTGGATTTAGAGTTTCGTAACACGAGATATGAATTTTTAAGCGACTGTGACACGGTTAGCCAGTTTGTCTGGAAGTTCTAAAATAAATTGTTTGAGCTGTTTAATTAATGAATTAAATCCGTTAACACCTCGTACTCGAATCTGGCGATGGTCTCGGGTTCGGGGCGTTACATTTATTGGTATCAGAGCAAAGGTTTAGTTGGTTTTCAAAATATTTAGTATGAGTAAGAGTCTAGCTATACATGTCATACTTATGTGTTGATAGTGTGACGACTCCTGACAATTTTAAAATGTTTTCTTTTATAGTTATGGATCCCGAACAAGCTAGTGCAGATGATGTAGAGAGTAACGTTCCCGCTCCCGTAGAAGGGACGTGCCACCAAATAGTAGTGAAAGGCCCGTTACTGTTAGTTAGGGAGGAGGGGCTCGAGAAGCCTTCTTCCAAGCTATGAATGAATGGTTTGCCGAGTTCGTTCGAACGAATCCGGTTGTTAGACCTCCACCCCCTCATGATCATCAGACCACCCATGTAGCTCTCCCAGTCACAGTACAATTATAAGAGAAAAACCACTAGTTGATAAAATTAGAAAAAAAGGAGCCGAAGAGTTTCGAGCTACAAAAGATGATGATGCAGAAAAGGTAGAATTTTGGCTCAAGAATACTATCAGAGTCTTTGATAAGGTATCCTGCACACCTGAGGAATGTATGAAATGTGTTGTATCACTCCTTAGAGATTCGGCCTACCATTGGTGGAAGACACTTGTATCAATTGTACCGAAAGAGAGAGTCACTTGGGACTTCTTTCAGGAGGAATTTCGTAAAAAGTACATCAGTCAGAGGTTTGTTAACCAGAAAAGAAAAGAGTTTCTAGAGTTGAAACAGGGCAATATGACAGTGACTGAATATGAGCGTAAGTTTGTTAGACTCAGCAATTATGCTCGAGAGTGTGTGTCTACAGAGGCTATTATGTCCAAAAGATTTGAGGATGGGCTTAATGATGATATCCGACTGTCTGTTGGTGTCCTGGAAATAAAAGAGTTTGTTATCCTAGTTGAGAGAGCCTGTAAGGCAGAGGAGCTATTAAAAAAAAGGGAAAAGTTGAAATTGAGACGCAAGACATGAAGAAAAGACTAATGAGCAAGTCATTTCAGTCTACATCCAAGAGGCCTAGAGAGTTCTCCACTAGATCTAATTTTTCAGCTGGATATTCTAGCCGAAATAGAGGCAGAAGATTTATGAGTCTGAAAGCTCAGACCACTTCGATTGCAAGTTTTGGAAGTGTTCATCCTGATACACCAGAGTGTCCCCATTGTGGTCGACGTCACCCAGGTCGGTGTCGAGCAACTGAGACAAGTTGTTTCCGATGTGGTGCACCAGACCATTTTATTCGGGAGTGTCCCGGGATGATTAAAAGGGAAGCAATACTGAGTGTAAGATCAGGAAAAGCTCCTGTCAGAGGCAGACCACTGAGAAATCTGGGAGCTGGGGCAAATAATAGAATTGCATCTAGAGATTTAGCAGTGAGGCCAGATGTTAGAGCACCTGCGAGGACTTATGTAATAGCCCAAAATTGGGTCTAGTTGGAACAAAGGTTTCGGGACCACAAAATCTGAGATAGAAATAATTATTTTATGATTATTTTGAGGTCTATGATATGATTGCATGATTGTGTGAAAATTTCGTGAAGAAATTCTATGCATAAAGTGCTCAATTTGAAGTTAGGGACTAAATTGAATAAGTTGCAAAACTTGCATTCTAGAAGTTTCTAGTATGAAATTGCTTTGAAATATTAATTAGGAGGTCCTAAATAGAAATTTGACCAATTTATAAGTGATGGAAAAAAATTGGACATAGATGAAATTTTTGAAAGTTTAGTAAGGAAGGGCATTTTGGTCATTCGGTAATTAAAAGAAATAAAAAGGGAAAATAAACCAAAATTGACTTATCTTTCTCATGGAGGCCGAAATTAGCATCGGGGAAGCCATGGCTAGGGTTTTCAAGCTTTCCAAGCTCAATAGTAAGTCCGTTATAACCCCGTTTTTCAAGTTCTTTATGTTTTTAAAATCCCGGTAATTTGATTAAGCTTATTCTAGCAATAATTTAAGCTGCGGTTCATATTTGGAAAAATACCCATAGGTGAAATGTGTTTATTTTGATGTTTTATAATAGAATATGAGGTTTTAAATTATGTTAGACAACTTGTGCTACTCGGTTTTGAGTGAAAACGAGTAAAAGGGCTTAATCGGTAAAAATACCTAATAGTCATAAGTATATGTTAGAGTGAGAATTTGATGTTACCATAGAAGGGAAAGGTGATTAGCATGTCATAAAACATAAGAATAAGGGATGAAGTTTAATTCCTGAGCCTAGGGGCAAAAGTGTAAATATGCAAAATTTAGGGGTAAATTTGTAAATTTTCGAAAGTTTGAGTTAAGGACTGTTTTGAATAGTACATTAATTAAATAAGTAAAATATGATGTTTTAGATCCCGAAAAACGAGATTTGAACCTAGAATGAGAGAAAAATTGAAAATTGGGAAAGTCGGTAAAATGGCCGTTTTAGTATCGAGGTAAGTTCATATGTATAATAAGCATTAATTTATGCATGTTTCAATGTAAAATTGATATATTCATTATGATTTCTGAGGTGTTGAAAGTATGTAAGTTGGTATGATAATAATACAGCAATAATGCTGTAATTTATATTTAGAAGTTAAATTTAGTGAATTAATTGAATTATATTAAATTAAATAATTATGGTGCCAAGTTTATGAATTGATTTAAAAATATGTCTATGGTACACGAAGTGCATTGAATTATTATACATAAATGTGATTTTTATGATTATGGATATTATGGGAAATTGTAAGTTCATATGATTTTTAATAAGGCAGTGTGTAATTTAATGTTATTGCCTTGATATTAAATGAGATGTAAGTTTATATGTAAGTAATACATCAATATTACTTGTATTATGATATTTTATAATAATATTGGAAATATGTTTATGGATAATTACTTGATTGGTGAAATTGTTGGAAAAGAGAGAGAAATCCTGGTTGAACCTTCGGAAAGATTAGATGATACAGATAGTATATAGCTAGGTCACATGTATGGTGCTGAGTGCACATCATGTGTACAAGAGAGCTACAAGACATTATGATGTAGCTAGGTCGCATGGGTGATACTATGTGTACACCATGTAGACAAGAGAGCTACGGGATATATGTAGCTAGGTCGCATGCGTGGTTCTAGGTGAAGGACACCATGTAGACAAGAGAGCTACGAGATAAATTGGCTAGGTCACATGGGTGGTACTGAGTGTTCACCATGTGTACAAGAAAGCCGAACTATATGATGGGTGGAGCTATGTGCTGAAACCACCAAGTATCGAGGACTGATCCGAAGTGTTCAACGGGAGACTCTCTATGTATTGCTTTGTGAGTTTTGTGATGAATAAGTGCAGGAACTTGATTATGTGAATGATGTGTTCATTAAGTGACCAGGATGTGGTGAGGTTATAAACAAGTAAGTTATACATGAGGATGATTTTATGGTGACCTTTTGATCATGGGCCTATACTTGTGATGTATGAAATGTGGTGAAAATGATTTGTGATATGTATGTTAAAATGAGGTTAATACAAAGAAAGTGTGAAAGAGTGAATTAGCAATAAAACTGTTTTGGACAGTAGCAGTGATGTGATTTTGAAAATCACAAAAAAATAGCATAAATAGAATCAGAGACTAAATGAGATATAAAATTAAAGCTTAATGAGTATATTTTCATATAAAAGAAACATAGCAAGAAAAGGAGTTCTATATTTTGAGATATTTATGTTTTTATGAGACTGGTTCAGAATGATTACGTGATCCCCTGTTCTGACTTTGGAAAATCACAAAATTTTGGGTAAAAATAATTAGAGGCTTAAACTTATATTTTTAAAATACCTAATAAGTCTATTTTCAAGATAAATCAATAAGAACATTATCTGAGTTCTGTACTGTGAGATAATTAATTTTTAGTGAAGAGAGGTCAGAACTGTCAGAAAGTGAAACAGGGGAAATATTTTAATGAATAAACTGTACTAATTGGTTGAACCAAAAATTATGAAAATTTTATGGTGGAAAGATATGTGAGTTTAGTTTTAGGGGAAATTTACCGATCTTAATTTGGAGCTCTGTAGCTCGAATTATAAATAAGTAAGTGACTATGACTGGTGTGGACAGTTTGATGTGAGCATTTATTAGTAAATTGTGAAATCGTACTTACAAGAATGCTATATACATTAAGGATGTGGAATGGAGAGGAGGAGGAGGAAAATAAATATATGTGGAATACATGGAAACTATGGTATATGAAATATTGATATAATGAAATAAATGATGTGTGTTTATAAGAAAACAGAAAGAGAATGACATGTGTATATATATATATATGACTAGTCTTAATGTAATGCTTGTTGGGTATGGAGTTGAATTGAAATGTTTTAGGCAAACATGTTATTTTGCGTATCTGAATTGTGGTATTTTATAAAGATATGATCTAGTTTTAAATATGAATGCTTGATGATTAAGCTGAAGATATTTTGTAAGATGATAATCTTGGTATAAATGTATAAGTGGTACTATAATAAACAAGGTAAAATGAGTATGAGAGACACATGTATGATGACATACAAATGCTATGTTTGTGGTTTAATTGAGAATATTTAATCATTAAATGAATACCATGTTATATGCTTTTGATTTTGTATAAGTGTGTAAGAGATTATGGTTGACCAAAGCTTGGAAAATAGCCTAGGTATATTCCACACAGGCAAAGACACGACCATGTGTCTCAGCCGTGTATGTAACACGACTTTGGGACACAGGCGTGTGGAGCCTTAAAGCATGAAATTTCCAAGATTTTCGTAAGTTCTCAGTTTTGTCCCGAATCCTTTCTAAAGTATGTTTTGGGCTTCGTAGACTCAAATAAGGGACTATGTGTAAGTGAATGAACGTTTTGAAATATGAATGAAATTTTATGGCCCCTATTTTAGTTTAATGTTTGTATGTTTTTTTGGTAACGCCTCGTACCTTATCCCGGCCTCGAGTAGGGGTAAGGGGTGTTACAACTTATGCTATCTGTGCTCGCGAAGCGGTATCCTCCCCCGATGTGATTACGGGTACATTTTCTCTCCATGATACTAGAGTTATTGCTTTGATTGATCCGGGTTCAACCCATTCATATGTTTGCATGAAATTGATGCCTAGTATGAGTATGCTTATAGAATCTACAGAATTTGTGATTAAAGTATCGAATCCTTTAGGCAAGCATGTATTAGTAGAAAAATTATGTAGAAATTGCCCCTTGATGATTAGAGGTTACTGTTTTCTGGCCGATCTCATGCTATTTCCATTTGATGAGTTTGATGTGATTCTTGGTATGGATTGGTTGACTACACATGATGTGATAGTGAATTGTTGAAAGAAATTCATTGAGTTGAAGTGTGAAAATGGTGAAATTATTCTGGTTAATTCAGAAGAGTCAGATAGTTCATTTGCCATAATTTCTGTTATGTCTGCTCAGAAATGTTTGAGAGAAGGGCATGAAGCTTATCTTGCTTTTGTGTTAAACACTAAAGATCCAAAATTGAAAATTGAATCAGTGCCTGTGGTATGTGAGTTTCCCGATGTGTTTTCGGAAGAACTACCAGGTTTGCCTCCTCTTAGAGAAGTTGAGTTTGGTATTGAGTTGATTCCAGGTGCCACGCCCATTTCTATTGCTCCTTATAGAATGGACCCGTTGGAATTGAAAGAATTGAAAGCTCAGTTGCAAGAATTAACAAATAAAGGCTTTGTAAGACCTAGTAGTTCACCATAGGGTGCACCAGTGCTATTTGTGAAAAAGAAAGACGGATCGATGAGATTGTACATAGATTATCGGCAACTTAACAAGGTAACAGTAAAGAACAAGTATCCATTGCCTAGAATTGATGATCTGTTTGATCAATTGAAGGGAGCCACTGTGTTCTCCAAGATAGATTTGAGATCCGGATACTATCAGTTGCGAGTTAAAGAGTCAGATGTCCTGAAGACTGCTTTCTGGACTAGGTATGGTCATTATGAGTTCCTTGTAATGCCATTTGGCTTAACTAATGCTCCTGCCATTTTCATGGACTAATTGAACCGAATTTTTAGACCGTACTTGGATAAGTTTGTAGTTGTGTTCATTGATGACATCTTGATTTATTCTCATGATGAGACTGAGTATGCAGAGCATTTGAGAACAGTTTTACAAATTCTGAGAGATAATCAGTTGTATGCCAAGTTCAGCAAAAGTGAGTTCTGGTTACGAGAAGTTGGTTTTCTTGGACATATTGTCTCAGGTGAAGTATGAAGGTTGATCCGAGCAAGATTTCAGCCATTGTTGATTGGAAGCCTCCTAGAAATGTATCAGAAGTTAGAAGTCTTCTTGGTCTTGCCGGATATTATAGATGATTTGTAGAGGGATTTTCCATGATAACTACCCTGCTGACAAGATTGCTGCGAAAGGATGTCAAGTTTGAATGGACTGAGAAGTGTCAACAGAGTTTTGATAAGTTAAAAGCATTGTTGACTAAAGCTCCTGTTTTAGTACAACTAGAACCAGGTAAGGAGTTTGTGATTTACAGTGATGCGTCCATGAATGGACTTGGTTGTGTACTTATGCAGGAAGGGAAGGTATTTGCTTATGCCTCTAGACAGCTACAGCCACATGAGAAGAACTATCTGACACATGATTTAGAGCTAGCTGCCATTGTTTTTGCACTGAAGATTTGGAGACATCATTTGTACATTGAAAAGTACTACATATTCACTGATCACAAAAGTTTGAAATATTTGATGACTCAAAAAGATTTGAATTCGAGGAAAAGAAGATGGTTAGAGTTAATTAAAGATTATGAGCTAGTGATCGATTATCGCCCAGGTAAGGCAAACGTTGTTGCTAATGCTTTGAGTAGGAAATCTTTGTTTGCATTAAGAGCTTTGAACACTAGTCTAGCCTTATCAAATGATGGTTTTATCTTAGCTGAGTTGAAAGCTAAACCGATGTTTCTTGAAGAAATTTGTAAAGCCCAGAAAAATAATAGTGAGTTGTTAGCCAAAAGAGATCAGTGTGAGTCAGATACAGAGTCAGTTTTTCAAATTAGTTCTGACGGTTGTTTGATGTTCAGAGACAGGGTATGCGTACCAAAGAATAATGAGCTTATTCGAAAGATCTTACAGGAAGCACATAGTAGTTCTTTTTCTATTCGTCTGGTAGTACAAAGATGTATAATAATTTGAAGAAAATGTACTGGTGGGTAGGAATGAAAAGGGACATTTCAGAGTTTGTTTCTAGATGCTTGTTCTGTCAGCAGGTAAAGGCCGAACATCAGGTACCTTCAGGTTTATTGCAGCCTGTGCTAGTCCCTGAGTGGAAATGGGATCGAGTTACTATGGATTTTGTGACAGGATTACCGTTGGCACCGAGAAAGAAAGATAGAGTATGGGTTGTGATTGATAAGTTAACGAAGTCGGCTCATTTTATCTCAGTTCGTATGGATTATTCACTTGACAAGTTGGCTGAGTTGTATATTTCAAAGATAGTCAGACTACACGGGGTACCATTATCGATCATTTCAGACAGAGATCCAAGATTTACTTCACGGTTTTGGAAGAAATTACAGGAGGCTTTTGGCACAAAGTTGAGTTTTAGTACAGCTTTCCATCCTCAAACCGACGGTCAGTTAGAGAGAGTTATTCAGGTACTTGAAGATATGCTTAGATGGTGTGTACTGGAATTTCAAGGCAGTTTGGAAAAATATTTACCATTAATAGAGTTTGCCTACAATAATAGTTATCAGTCGAGTTTGAAGATGGCACCTTATGAAGCTTTGTATGGACGTAAATGTCACACACCATTATATTGGACAGAGCTTAAGGAAAATCAGATTTATGGGGTTGATCTAGCTAAAGAAACAGAAGAGAAAGTAAAAGTCATCATAGATTGCTTGAAAGCAGCTTCAGACAGAAAAAAGTCGTATGCAGATTTGAAGAGAAAAGAGATTGAGTATCAAGTTGGTGACAAAGTGTTTTTGAAAGTATCCCCGTGGAATAAAGTTCTCAGATTTGGCAAGAAAGGAAAACTAAGTCCACGTTTTATTGGACCGTTTGAAGTGATTGAGAGAGTTGGACCATTAACATATCGGTTAGCTTTGCCGATTGAGTTAGAGAAGATTCATAATGTATTTCATCTGTCTATGCTACATCGTTATCGTTCAGATCCGTCACATGTGATTTCTCAGACAGAGGTTGAGATTCAGCCAGACATGACTTACAGTGAAGAATCAGTAGATATTCTAGCTCGAGAGGTAAAACAATTAAGGAACAAAAGTATTGCACTTGTGAAAGTACTATGGAATAGACATGGGGTAGACGAGGCTACATGGGAACTCGAAGAGGCTATGCGAAAACAGTACCCAAATATCTTCACAGGTAAGATTTTCGGGGACGAAAATCCCTAAAGGGGGAGGAATGTAACGTCCCGAAATAGGGCCTAAATGGAATAATGGTTGCGAAACCACAAATACAAGGTAGAAAAATTTATTTTATTATCATTTTAAGGTCTATGGCATGATTGCATAATTGTGTGAAAATTTCGTTTAGAAATTTTATCGATAGAGGGTTCAATTTGATATTTAGGACTATATTGCAAAAGTTGTAAAATGTGTGTTCTAGTTCACAAAGGTATTAAGTACTTGTGAGTAATGGGTTTTTAAAGTGGAGGTCCATGGATAGTAATTAGACCATTACACTAGTTTGGTCATTTTGGTCATTTAGTTATTAAAATAAATTAAAAACAAAATTAAAAGCCAATTTTTGTCCATCTTCTTCATTAGGCAGAAATTTTAAGGGTTCTCCATAGCTAGGGTTTTTTTCAAGCTTCCAAGCTCCATAGTAAGTGATTCCAAGACCCGTTTTTAATGTTCTTTACGTTTTTGGAATCCCTATAGCTCGAATTAACTTATGCTAGCAATAATTCAACCTAGGGTTCATTTTTGGAAAAATACCCATAGGTGATATTTGTGTATTTTTGTGTTTTATGATAGAATATGAGGTTTTAAATTATGTTAGACAACTTGTGCTACTCGATTTTAAGTGAAAACGAGTAAAAAGGCTTAATCGGTAAAAATACCTAATAGTCATAAGTACATGTTAGAGTGTGAATTTGATGTTTCTATAGAAGGGAAAAATGATCAGCATGTCATAAAACATAAGAAAATAGGATGATTTTTAATTTACGAGCCTTGGGGAAAAAGTGTAAATATGTAAAAGTTTAGGGATAAAATGTAATTTTACCAAAGTTTGGGTCAAGGACTGTTTTAATAAATGTGAATATTAAATAAGCTAAATTTTTTTATTATAGATCAAGAAGAACAAAATCCGGAGTTAAACTGGGGAAAGAAAAAGATAGTGGACTAAATCAATATAGTTGATCGTATTTTGTTTCGAGGTAAGTTTGCGGTAAATAAATGCAATATTCTATTATTTTATGTTAATTTTGTTAATTTCCAGCATGTATATATTTATTTTATGAAATTATTCAAAGAAGTCTCAAGCATGAATTGAGGGAGACGTAATTTCAAAAAGTCTCGATTGAACCTTAGGAATGTGTAGGATACAAATGTCATGACATTAGGGTTTAAGGATACCATGTAAGACCATGCCAAGGCATGGCAATTGGTAAGGTTTCTAAGGCAAGGGAATCATGTAAGACCATGTCAAGACATGGTATTGATAAGTTACTATAAGGCAATGGTCCCATGTAAGACCATGCCAAGGCATGGCATTGGTGAGTTCATTAAGGCAAGGATACCATGTAAGACCATGTCAAGACATGGCAATGATAAGTTTCAAAAGGATACCACGCAAGACCATGACAAGTCATGGCAATGCTAAGGTACCCACATATCCTTAGTATTCCAAGTGGTTTGACGAGAAAATTTAAAGAGAATATCAAGGTCAGGTAAGGTAAGACGAGTTATACTAAAAAGGTAAGACAAGTTCATGCTAGAAGAGCAAAGGTAAGTACATAATGTTCATGTATGCTTGATAAGGAAAAAGGTAAGTAAAATGTATTAATAAATTTGATTAAGTATGTAACACCCTAAACCTAGCCCAGACGTTATGGCTGAATCTGACGTGCCACATTGAAGTTAAAAATCCATGTTTCATTTTAGTGCTTTAAAAACCGACTTTTGGATAGGCTAACAAAGTGAATAGGAGCTGGGCACCAGGTAGGAATCCGTAACAGAGGAGGTGAGCCATGAAGGCTGCTTAAGTACCAAGCTCTTCGAATGGATCCAATCCTAGACATGCCCACAACCATTGCCACACTTGGTTAAATCGAGTTGTAATTTATTTAGGTCGAAATCTTTGATAAATCGGATAATCGTGGCGTGGTGTTATTTTGAAAACAATTATCATTTTGAAAACACGTCCTAAGTCTAGCCCATTTATTAACAAACAGATTAAAGTTATTAAAAATAAAATAATCCCAGAAAAGAAAGAAAATCAAGTCAAAATGGCTTTATTACAACCCAAAAATAAATAATAAATAAAGCAAACTTTATGAAAACCAAACACTTATTCAAAAGCCCAAAGGCGACCATCGAGGCCACTCTGAATCCCCTCCGGCTCCAAGTCCCCAAATCAAGGCTCACCTGCAAGGTTAAGGAAAGGGGGGGTGAGTTTGGAAACTCAGTGTGCAACAAGCCCCTTTAAGAGCCCAAAGCAATAACAGCCTGCTGGGCCTAAGCCCACATCCAATCTCAACATATACTGGGCCGAAGCCTTTTCATATTTCAAATTTCATAACACTGGGCCGAAACATTTAGTGTAAACGGTATGGCCCATAGGCCCATTTCAATATCACATGGAATGTCAATGAAAGAATGAATGCAAGCCCAATTGGGGAGACTACTCGACCCACCATCCGCTACTCTCCATCCGTACCAACCAACACACCATGTGGGGAATGATTCAACCCATCCAACCAACACACCACTGGTAGCATAGCTGCTTTATCATATATCTGGAGGCCTAGCCTCTTTTAATAACTGGGGCAAAGCCCTTTTCGGTAAACTGGGGCAAAGCCCTTTTCGATAAACTGGGGCATAAGCCCTTTTCAGTAAACTGGGGCATAAGCCCTTTTCAATAAACTGGGGCATAAGCCCTTTTCGGTAAACTGGGGCATAAGCCCTTTTGCACTTCCTCCATCCATATAAAAACCCAACCCAATGCATTTATGAATACATCATGTGCACTTCATACATATCATGTGCATATCATACATGTCATGTGCATATCATATCAATCATGTATATCATAGCCCACGTATCAAATTTATAAGTAAACCCTAAAGGTAATTCCATAATTTTACCAAATATTAGGGTTTTCCTAGGGGCAAAACAGTCATTTTCATGTTATAAGGGTAATTCCATAATTTTACCAAATATTAGGGTTTTCCATGTTCATTATTAGTTACTAACCATTCATATGTTTTAAATAGTGATTCTGGCCCAGTTTTCGCGATACCGAGTTGTTGGGCCAAAAACCCCTAATGGGCCCTACATAGCCGATTTTTTCATCTAGGCCCATTTAGCCTATATTCCATAATGTTGTTACCAGTCTTAATGCGCAATTTAATAGGTTTTCATTTTCTACCAATTTTACCCAAATGGGCCCGAAAGCCCATTGGACCCAACTTTAGCCCCTCAAGGCCCAACTTACCGTAATGCCAAAAATCGTGCTCTTACCTGTTCCAACGATCCCGATCATCAACTTAGCGAATCTAACTAACCAATGAGCGTTCACTTTCTCACAAGTCCTTGAAATGCCAGAATTTCAGCATTTCGGCATTTATTGTTTTAAGCTATGAAAAAGGGTTCGTGACACACCTGTTTTGCGATATTCCTCGATGAGATCTCCTGCACGATTTCTCCTATAATAAACCGTTAATAGATCAGCTCACAATAATTGAACCAAATCAAGGACCTTCTAATATCAAAACTTACACATTCGACCACCCTCCATAATGGCCTTAAGAACCTTACCTTTGCCGAAATTGATGACTAGCTCTAGCCACTCCGATGATCCAAACTAATCCAAGTCGACCCTACGCCTTGCTACTCCTCCACTAAACAAACCATAAAAAGATTAAAAGAAAAACCCAATAGAGCCTATACCCACATTTGGCCATCCCTTAAACTATAGGGGTTTCGGCTTTTATCAACAGTTACTATAGGAATCGTTTAGAGTTCGAGCACTTACCACAGTCTCTCTTCTTGAACCCGTTTATGCTTAAAAGATAAAGGGATTGGCCACCAAAAAGTGAAAAGAAAAAGAGGTTTTCTGGTAAACAAGAAATCGGTACCACCTAGCTTCACAAATTTTAGCTTTTGCGGTATTTCGGCAGTAGTGGTGGTAAGAAAAATAATAGGTGAACGAAGGGGAGTAGTGGGCTAGTTTTGGAAAAAAAAAAAAGAAAAGATGAAAGTAAGGAAGGTAGATTTGGCTGGAAAAGAAAAGAGAGAAAAAGACTACACCGAAAATCCCTAACTAAAACCCAAATGCCAAAATTCCCTCTCTAATCCCCTCAATTCGGCTAAGCTCTATCCTTCTCTCAAATCCCTAAAATCTCTCCCCTTATCCCTCCTTAATCCATGCATCTAACTGTTTCAAACTTCCTCCCACAGAGTTCGATCCAGTTTTAAACTCTAGCATGCACAAGAATAAAAATAACATTACCTTTGCCATCACAGGGAATCGAACCCAAGTCTTCCCCCAACACTTACACGCCAATATTATAGCTCCCTAGTGGCGTCACTTAGCCACTTTACCAGAGGATCATTTTGCGTTACATTTTACCCACAAATTTTAATAAAACCACCTATCGAAGGCCCCTAACTGCTTAAGTCCAAAATTCAAAAATTCCACTGGGTTTTGGCCAGCACATGGGCCTTCCATAAGCCCATTTACCTACTCAAATTATGAATTCCACAACCAAATACCAAATTTTAAAAACTTTACCAAAATATCTAGAATCGCGAAAAAACCCGAAAATCAGGATGTTACAACTCTACCCTCCTTAAAGAAATTTCGGCCTCGAAATTTACCTGATCCAAACAGTTGAGGGTACTGCTGACGCATCGCCTCTTTGGTCTCCCAAGTAGCTTCTTCCTTGCCATGGTTTCTCCAAAGTACCTTCACTAATGGAACTAATTTCCTTCTCAACACCTTGACGTCGCGATTAAGTATTTGCACAGGTTCCTCTTCGAAAGTCAAATCTGACTGTACTTCGATTTCTACAACTGGCACGATATGAGTTAGGTCCGAACGATATCGCCTTAGCATGGACACATGAAAAACGTAGTGAATACGATCCAGCTCTGGAGGTAACTCTAGCTGATAAGCCACCGACCCTATCCGCTTAATAATTCGGTAAGGCCCAATAAACCGTGGGCTCAACTTACCCTTCTTACCAAATCTCAATATCTTCTTCCAAGGCGAAACTTTCAAAAAGACCATGTCCCCTACAGCATATTCAATATCCTTACATTTCAGATCGGCATAAGACTTTTGTCGATCCGCTGCCTCCTTTAACCGATTCCTGATCACCTTAATCTTGCCTTCAGTATCTGTTACCAACTCTGGCCCAAGTATTTGCCTTTCCCCCAATTCTGCCCAACAAATAGGCGAACGACACCTTCGCCCATATAGTGCCTCATAAGGAGCCATCTGAATACTTGCTTGGTAACTGTTGTTATACGCGAACTCCACCAATGGCAAATAGTCCTTCCAGCTACCCCTAAACTCAATAACACAACCTCTCAACATGTCTTCTAAAATTTGGATGACCCTCTCTGACAGCCCATCCGACTGAGGGTGAAAAGCCGTACTGGAATCCAATCGCGTTCCCAATGCCTCATGTAACTTCTGCCAAAACCGAGATGCAAACCTTGGGTCTCGGTCAAAAATTATCGATACTAGCACTCCATGCAACTGCACTATCTCTACCACATACAGCTTAGCTAGCTTCTAAAGTGAATAATCGGTTCGGACGGGTATGAAATGGGCAGATTTCGTGAGCCTATCCACAATTACTCAAACCGAATCCTTCTTAGAAGGTGTCAATGGCAACCCACTTACAAAATCCATAGTTACCCTTTCCCACTTCCAAAGTGGTATCTTTACCGGCTGTAACAATCTTGAAGGCAATTGATGTTCGGCCTTCACTTGTTGACACGTCAAACATCTCCCCACAAATTCGGTCACTTCTCGCTTAAGCCCAGGTCACCAATATAGCTCTCGCAAATCTCGATAAAACTTACTCACTCCTGGATGCATAGCACAAGGTCCATTATGTGCCTCTTTCAAAATCATCAATCTCAAGTCAGAGTCCTTCGGCATACAAATTCTTCCTTGAAAACAAAGAACTCCTTCGCTATTTATCCCAAAGTCTGGATTCTCCCTCTTCTTAACTTGTTGAAACTGAGAAACCAATGACTCATCCTCCAGCTGTTGCTTCTTAATCCGCTCCACCCAAGTCGGTCTCACTTGTAATTCTGCTAATAAGCTTCCATCATCATACAAACATAAATGAGCAAACATTGCCTTCAACTCCGCCACAGTCCTTCGACTTAACACATCAGCCATGACATTTGCCTTTCCTGGATGGTACTCGATCGAACAATCATAGTCTTTTAACAACTCTATCCACCTTCGCTGTCTAAGATTCAACTCCTTTTGAGTCAGCAAGTACTTAAGACTCTTGTGATCCGTATAGATAATGCATTTCTCCCCATACAAGTAATGCCTCCATATCTTATGCGCAAAAATCACCGCTGCTAACTCCAAGTCATGTGTAGGATAGTTCACCTCGTGAGGCTTAAGCTATCGTGAAGCATAAGCGACCACCTTACCCTCTTTCATCAACACGCAGCCCAAATCTATATGTGACGCGTCGCTATATACAGTGAAATCCCTACCAGACTCTGGCTGAATCAACACTGGCGCTTCTGTCAAAACCTTCTTCAGTTTCTCAAAAGCCTCTTGCTGCTTATTCGTCTAAACAAAAGGTGCTCCCTTCCTTATAAGTTTCGTTAACGGTGCTGCTAACACAGAAAATCCTTCCACGAATCTCTGATAATAACCTGCCAACCCTAGAAAACTTCGAATTTCTGTTACTGACCTCGGTGGCTTCCACTCCAGAATTGCCTCAATCTTTCGAGGGTCCAACTTGATCCCTTCAGCAGACACAACATGGTCCAAGAAAGTGACTTCCTTTAGCCAAAACTCGCAGTTACTAAACTTTGCATAAAGTTGTTTTTCCCTTAGCACTTGTAGCACAACACGAAGATGCTCATCATGCTTCTCTTCCGTTTTCGAATACACTAAGATATCGTCAATAAAAACGACTACGAACCGATCCAAGTATGGTTGGAACACCCGATTCATTAAATCCATGAAGGCTGCCGGTGCATTAGTCAATCCAAAGGGCATAACCAGAAACTCGTAATGACCATATCGAGTCCTGAATGCCGTCTTATAAATGTCCACTTTTTTAACTCTCAACTGATGATATCCTGACCGAAGGTCGATCCTAGAAAATACCGAGGCTCCTTTTAATTGGTCGAACAGATCGTCGATTCTTGGTAACGGATACTTGTTCTTGATCGTCAGTTTATTCAACTGGCGATAGTCAATACACATTCGCATGGTTTCATCTTTCTTCTTTACGAACAACACTGGTGTGCCCCACGGGGATACACTTGGTCTTATAAACCCTCTATCCAACAGTTCCTGAATCTGAGCTTTTAATTCTACCAACTCCTTAGGTGCCATCCTATAAGGCGCAATGGACACAGGAGCTGTTCCAGGTAACAAGTCGATTTCGAACTCGACTTCTCTGCTCGGGGGTAATCCAGGAAGTTCCTCTGGGAATACATCTTGAAATTCCTTAACGACCCTAACCGACTCTACCATTATCTCCTCCAGTTCAGTTTGACCTACAAAAGCCAAGCACGCCTCACAACCTTTCCGAAGCAACTTCTCGGCCCTTAAAGCCGAAACAACATTGGACAAATAATTCCTTCGTTCCCCTATGACCATTATCTCCTCATCTTCAGCAATTCTTAGTACCATTCTCTTTGCAGCACAATCCAACGTCACCTTATGCTTAGTTAGCCAGTCCATTCCCAAGATAAGATCAAAATCCCCAAATAGAAACTCCATCAAATCTCCTTAAAAAATCTTACCTTGTGTCTCTAAAGGCACTGCCCTAAAGAGTTTATCTACCTTAACCGAGTGTCCTAATGGGCTTATCACCGATACCCCACTCACAGTCTCCTCAGGAAGCACACCCAATTCCCCAAATACATCACAAGCAACATACGAGTGAGTGGAACCCACATCAATCAAAGTAGTGCAAGGCGTACTATGAATGAAGAACGTACCGGTTATAACATCAGGAGCGTCACCCTCTTCACGATGTCGTACAGCATAAACCAATGCCGGCTGTCGAGCTTCAGCATGTCCAACACCCCTGCCAGGTGCCCCACGTCCTCATCCATTACCATTGCCACCTCTAACTTGCCCACGACCTCTCTGTGGTGGTGGTCCTCCTCGCTGTGGTTGGACATCCCTTTGCTCCGCAGCTAGTTCCTGAGCTATTCTCCGAGGACATTCTCTGAACTTATGCTCCTTGGACCCACATCGTAAATATGCTCTAGTTCGTTTCCAGCACTCCCCCATATGCACCTTACCACAGTCCCTGCAAGTCTGTGATCTAAAAGTATTTACTGGAACTGCTCGAACCGGTTCCTCCATTCTTGCTCTTTTAACGTTCCGATTCGTAGCACTCGAGGGTCTAAAATCCCTCTTAAATCTGGGTCAATCCTTTTCACGATTCTGCCGCTCAGTCCGTTTTACCTCATCGGCTATCTTAGCCTTCTCTACCAATACAGCAAAATCACGCTCCCTCTGTGGAGCTATTAATATCCTAAGCTCATCACGGAGGCCATCCTCAAATTAAACACTGCGCTCATATTCAGTCGCAACTATCCCGCTGGCGTATCGACTCAACCTCAAAAATTCTGCCTCATACTCCGCAACAGTCTTATTACCCTGAGTCAGATTCAAAAGTTCCTTTCGACGGGCATCCACATAACTAGCTCCAACATACCTCCCCTTAAAAGCAGTTTTGAACAATTCCCAGGTTACTCTCCCTCACGGTGATCCACCATCAATATGCCTCGTCTCGTAGCAGCGACACAGCCCCCTTTAGCTTATGCTCCACAGAGCAATCTAGATCGTCCATGATTCGCTCTGTTGCCTCTAGCCAATATTCAGCCACATTTGGGGCTACTCTAGATATGCCCAAAAAAACTTCTGCTCCGTTAGCCCGAAGTCGCTCAGAGATGGATCCGCTATTCACTGTCCCAGTGCTAGCTCCAGCAACTCTTTCTAAAACCCTTAACATGGCTTGGGACAAAGCATCATCCCCCGCAGCCCGATCATAAGACCCAGTCTGCGTTGCCTGTGGTATGGATGCCTCCTCAGCTGGCCTATGCCCTGAGGATGAAGATTCCGCTTGCACCCTTTCGCGACCACGGCCGCGGTCTCGTCCACGAGTTCCTCTTGTACTCATATTGACTTATCTAATTACGAATTTTATGATATTAGTATAATGTTCAATTGTTTATTACGAGATGTCTTATGGAAATATAAGAGTTCAAGGATTGTTTTCGCATCGTCGTAGCCTAGCTACAGTTTCATTCCTACGGTTTTTTTCAGTTCTACCCTATCTAAAGTATCATAATAGGGTCTCAGTTCTATTTATAGCATCATATCAATATCACATAAAAAAGAGTATACTTACAGACTTGGTGCCGGGGATTCAGTGCGCCACTTCTTTCTCCAAACCATGTATCTAATCACTGAAAATAGAATTTCTTAAAATTTGAAAAAAATACCCTTGTTTTGAAATTCTCGATTTTAAACCCATTTTAAAAACCCAGACAAACTAAAATCATTTTATCATGTATACCTTTATAAAACATTTTTGAGAAGATCTTTTCAAAACTATTTCCAAAAATACCCTTCCTGGTAAATTTTTTTTAAAAAAAGTTTTTCGGAACTGATCCACAGTCGAGTTATTGCAAACCTGGCTCTGATACCACTAAATGTAACACCCCAAACCCAGTCCAGACGTTATGGCCGAATCTGACGTGCCAAATTGAAGTTAAAAATCCATGTTTCGTTTTAGTGCCTTAAAAACTGACTTTTGGATAAGCTAACAAAGTGAATGGGAGCTGGGCACCAGGTAGGAATCCGTAACAGAGGAGGTGAGCCATGAAGGCTGCTTAAGTACCAAGCTCTTCGAATGGATCCAATCCTAGACATGCCTACAACCATTGCGACACTTGGTTAAATCGAGTTGTAATTTATTTAGGTCGAAATCTTTGATAAATCAGATAATCGTGGCGTGGTGTTATTTTGAAAACAATTATCATTTTGAAAACACATCCTAAGTCTAGCCCATTTATTAACAAACAGATTAAAGTTATTAAAAATAAAATAATCCCAGAAAAGAAAGAAAATCAAGTCAAAATGGCCTTATTACAACCCAAAAATAAATAAAGCAAACTTTATGAAAACCAAACACTTATTCAAAAGCCCAAAGGCGATCACCGTGGCCACTTTGAATCCCCTCCGGCTCCAAGTCCCCAAATCAAGGCTCACCTGCAAGGTTAAGGAAAGGGGGGTGAGTTTGGAAACTCAGTGTGCAACAAGCCCCTTTCAGAGCCCAAAGCAATAACAGCCTACTGGCCTAAGCCCACATCCAATCTCAACATATACTGGGCCGAAGCCTTTTCATATTTCAAATTTCATAACACTGGGCCGAAGCCTTTACTGTAAACGGTATGGCCCGTAGGCCCATTTCAATATCACATGTAATGTCAATGAAAGAATGAATGCAAGCCCAATTGGGGAGACTATTCGACCCATCATCCGCTACTCTCCACCCGTACCAACCAACACACCATGTGGGGAATGATTCAACCCATCCAACCAACACACCACTGGCAGCATAGCTGCTTTATCATATATCTGGAGGCCTAGCCTCTTTTAATAACTAGGGCAAAGCCCTTTTCGGTAAACTGGGGCAAAGCCCTTTTCGATAAACTAAGGCATAAGCCCTTTTCAGTAAACTAGGGCATAAGCCCTTTTCAATAAACTGGGGCATAAGCCCTTTTCGGTAAACTAGGGCATAAGCACTTTTGCACTTCCTTCATCCATATAAAAACCCAACCCAATGCATTTATGAATACATCATGTGCACTTCATACATATCATATGCATATCATACATGTCATGTGCATATCATATCAATCATGTATATCATATCCCACGTATCAAATTTATAAGTAAACCCTAGGGGTATAATTGTCATTTTTACCTAGGAGCAAAACAGTCATTTTCATGTTATAAGTGTAATTCCATAATTTTACCAAATATTAGGGTTTTCCATGTTCATTATTAGTTACTAACCATTCATATGTTTTAAACAGTGATCCTGGCCCATTTTTCGCGATACCGAGTTGTTGGGCCAAAAACCCCTAATGGGCCCTACATAGCCGATTTTGTCATCTAGGCCCATTTAACCTATATTCCATAATGTTGTTAGCAGTCTTAATGCGTAATTTAACAGGTTTTCATTTTCTACCAATTTTACCCAAATGGGCCCGAAAGCCCATTGGGCCCAACTTCAGCCCCTCGAGGCCCAACTTACCGTAATGCCAAAAATCGTGCTCTTACCTGTTCCAATGATCCCGATCACCAAATTAGCGAATCTAACTAACCAATGAGCGTTCGCTTGCTCACAAGTCCTCGAAATGCCAGAATTTCAGCATTTCGGCTTTTCAGCATTTATCATTTTAAGCTATGAAAAAGGGTTCGTTACACACTTGTTTTACGATATTCCTCGACGAGATCTCCTACACGACTTCTCCTATAATCAACCGTTAATAGATAAGCTCACAATAATTGAACCAAATCGAGAACCATCTAATATCAACACTTACACATTCGGTCACCCTCCATAATGGCCTTACGAACCTTACCTTTGCCGAAATTGATGACTAGCTCTAGCCACTCCGATGATCCAAACTAATCCAAGTCGACCCTACGCCTTGCTGCTCCTCCACTAAACAAACCATAAAAAGATTAAAAGAAAAACCCAATAGAGCCTATACCCACATTCGGCCATCCCCTAAACTATAGGGGTTTCGGCTTTTATCAACAGTTACTATAGGAATCGTTTAAAGCTCGAGCACTTACCACAGTCTCTCTTCTTGAATTCGTTTATGCTTAAAAGATAAAGGGATTGGCCACTAAAAAGTGAAAAGAAAAAGAGGTTTGCTGGTCAACAAGAAATTGGCAACACCTAGCTTCACAGATTTCGGCTTTTGCAGTATTTCGGCAGTAGTGGTGGTAAGAAAAATAATAGGTGAACGACGAGGAGTAGTGGGCTGGTTTTGGAAAAGAAAAAAAAGAAAAGATGAAAGGGAGGAAGGTAGATTCGGCTGGAAAAGAAAAAAGAGAAAAAGACTACACCAAAAGGAGAAAACGGCACACTCTAATTCCTGTTGCCGAAAATCCCTAACTAAAACGCCAAATGCTGAAATTTCCTCTCTAATCCCCTCAATTCAGCTAAGCTCTATCCTTCTCTCAAATCCCTAAAATCTCTCCCCTTGTCCCTCCTTAATCCATGCATCTGAATGTTTCAAACTTCCTCCCACAGAGTTCCATCCAGTTTTAAACTCTAGCATGCACAAGCATAAAAATAACATTACCTTTGCCATCACAGGGAATCGAACCCAGGTCTTCCCCCAACACTTACACGCCACCCTTACAGCTCCCTAGTGGTGTCACTTAGCCACTTTACCAGAGGATCTTTTTTCGTTACATTTTACCCACAAATTTTAATAAGACCACCTATCCAAGGCCCCTAACTGCTTAAGTCCTAAATTCAAAAATTTCACCGGGTTTTGGCCAGCACATGGGCCTTCCATAAGCCCATTTACCTACTCAAATTATGAATTCCACAACCAAATACCAAATTTTAAAAAATTTACCAAAATATCGAGAATCATGAAAAAACCCGAAAATCAGGATGTTACAAAGTAAGTATTTAAGTAAGTGAGTAAGTGAAGAAGTTTAAAATATGTCTATTACATTTAATGAAGTTGCATTAAGTAGTATCATGCCAAGTAGTAAGATAATTCTTTTGAATGTTGTCATTTATTTGCATGCAAACTTACTAAGCTTAATGCTTACTCTCTTTATTTTCCTTCTTTTTATAGTTTTGTCAAGCTAACTCGGGGATCGTAAAGTACATTGGAGGTCCGGGCACAGTATCACGAGGATTATTTTGGTATAGCTAGTCGTTTCATTTTGAGTATGGCATGTATAGCATCGTAGCCATTTTGTGTGTATGATCTTATGATATGGCTGAGGAATGGTATGTAAATGCTTGATAATGATTAGCTGTTGGAATCGCTAATCAAGGACATGTTTGGTGTTATGTATGCCTAAATGCTAGCTATTCCATGGAAATCATGAAAAAGGTAAAATTAGCTTTAAAATAGTATCAGACAGCAATAATGACGTGAATTTGGAAAATTACTAAAAATAGTAGAAATGGATTTAGATAGTGAATGAGATATAGAATTAAAGCTTGATGAGTTTATTTTCATATGGATGGAACAAAACAGGTATATGAGTTATATTTTATGAGATATTTAAATTTTTGTGAAACAGGGCCAGAGTGATTTCTGGATCCTCTGTTCTGAATTTGGAAATTCACCAAGCATTGTACAAAGACAATTAGAAATCATGCTTTACATTTACAGATTCCTTATTAAGTCTAGTTTTATGGGAAACAAACTGCATAATAATTGAAACTCTGTACAGGGAGATATTTAATTCGTAATACACAGGGGTCAGAGTAGTCAAACCCTGAAACAGGGGAGACTTTAACTAATAAACTGTACTAGTTGGTCCGACCAAAAATTCTAAAAAAAATTTAGTTGATAGATATATGAGTCTAGTTTCAGGGAAATTTTACAAAATTGGATTTTGAATTTCGTAAGTCGAGATATGAATTTTTAAGTGACTGTGATGCAGTTAGCCAGTTTGTCTGGAAGTTCTAAAATAAATTGTTTGAACTGTTTAATTAATGAATTAAGTCCGTTAACACCTCGTGCTCGACTCTGGCGACGGTCTCGGGTTCGGGGCGTTACAGTGATGCTGCCTCCGACGATCTCCAACCCTAAGCTAACCTGACAACACTAAAAGAAATGGAAAGGAGGGGGTAAGATTTACTCTTAGTAAGCTCACATGATATAATAATAAGCAATTTACTAACATGCTTTCCATAGTAAAACTAACCCAATTGTACATTTACACATGTTCTGGTTAAGCTGCTTTCTTGAGTCACAGTCACTAAATCATTTATATCTTGAGTTGCAAAACTCTAAATTAAGATCCGTAAATTTTCCTACAAACTAGACTTAAATATATTTCTACCATAAAATTTTTAGAATTGTTGGTCTAGCCAATAAGTACAATTTATTATTCAAAGTCTCCCTTGTTTTGCTGTTTAATAACTTCGACCTTTCTTCACCAAACTTTATTTATCTCATAGTACGAGACTCAGATAGTGTTCATGTTTGTTTCTATTAAAATTAGACTCATCAAATATTTTGAGCATATAAATTATAACCCATAATTATGTGTCTACAATTTTTAACAATTTTTCCAAGTCAGAACAGGGGATCTCAAATTCATTCTGACACTGCCTCACAAAAATTATAATATCACATAATATAAAACTCTTTTGCTCCTCCTATTTCTTTTATATGAAGATAGACTCATTAAGCTTTAATTACATAATTTACTTGAAATTTAATTCAACTTACACAATTTTTGGTGAATTTTCAAAATCACACAACTGTTGTTGTCCAACATTGTTTTACTACTAAAATTTACTCTTACATAATTTCACTTAATCCATTTTGTCTTATCGAAGTTCACTCAAATATCGAGCATATTGCTCAAAATTTTCTTAAACATATACCTGCACTTATTCATCATATAATCATGTTCACATGTATTTTTACTTAATCGATTTTCCCGTTGAACTCTTCGTAATAATAACTGATACTCAGTTGCCTACACATATTTTCACACTTGTAGCCAAAGCTATCTGGTACGCTTAGTAGCCTGCTCTTAGTGCTACACATGCGACCAATTATCCGGTACATGTAGTAGCCTGCACTTAGTACCACACACGTGACCTAACCATCTGATACGCGTAGTAGCCTGCACTTAGTACTACACACGTGATCGAAGTTATCGGGTACGCATAGTAGCCTGCACTTAGTACTACACATGCGACCAATTATCCGGTACACGTAGTAGCCTACACTTAGTACTACAAACATGACCTCACAATAGATCATTCGTATCATTTCTATTCCAAAGGCTCAACCGGGAAATTCCTCACTTTCCAACATGTTACAATTTATTATAGTCATTTTTCAATTTGCAATTTACAACAAATAATCATTCTATAGGTAGCCACATTTCATATGATAACAAAATATAATTAAATAAAAATAATTGATAAATTATTTATGTACAAACTTACCTCGGATCCAGAAATGGCAATTTACCATTCTAGTCCATAACCTTGTATTTTCCCGATTTAAGCCCAAATCTCGATTTCCTTGATTTATAATATCACATTTAGCCTACTAATTAGTCACACTATTCATATGGGTCTAAAAATCATATTTTTTACAAATTTTCATTTTGACCCCTAAACTTTTGCATATTTGCACTTTTTCCTCAAGGCTCGGAAATTAAACTTCTTCCTATTTTCTTATGTTTTTATGACATGCTGATCATTTTTCCCTTCTATGGCGACATAAAGTACTTATGAACACTAGGTATTTTTACTGATTATACCGTTTTACTCGTTTTCATGTAAAATTGCTTAGCAAAAGTTGTTTAACACAATTTCAAGCTTCATATTCTACCATTAAATATCAAAATACATGCATATCATTCATGGGTAAATTTTTAAACATAAATCCTAGCTCAAAATAATGGTAGAAATGAGCAGATCATGTTACCAGGATTTCAAAAATACATAGAACATTAAAAATAGAGCTCGAAATCACTTACTATTAAGCTTGGAAGCCTGGAAAAACCCTAACCATGGCTGCTCTTGGTACATTCTGCTGTAGCAAGAAGAAAGGGACACATTTGGAGTTTAAAATTTGTCTTTTAATTCATTTTACCCCTAAATGACCAAAATGCCCTTTTTACTATTCTTTCAAATTTTACCCAACCAAGGCCTTTTTTGTCCAACAAGTTATACAATGGTTTAATTCTCATTTAAGGACCTCCCATTTAAAATTTCATGACAATTAGACACCTCTAACATATAAAACTCAACTTTTGCACGTTTTACAATTTAGTCCTTTTTACTAAATTGAGTGCCCAAACGTCGAAATTTTCGAACAAAACTTTCACGAAATCATTATGTAAAATCATAGATGATAAAAATATAATAAAAATGAAATTTTCCTCATCAAATTTGTGGTCCCGAAACCACTGTTTCGACTAAGCCCAAAATCAGGATGTTACACACGACGTGTTTCATGTCTTGATGTTGAGGTGGTATCAATTTGACCCATCTCACATTGTCTCTGTTAAGGAGATCGAGGTTAGACCATATTTGACTTTTAAGGAGGAGTCGGTTCAGATTCTGGATCGTGATATTAAGGTTCTGAGGAGGAAATCTATTCCTTTGGTAAAGGTTCTGTGGCAGAATCATGGTACTAAGGAAGCCACGTAGGAACCTGGGGACTCGATACATCAGCAATATCCTCATCTATTCTGGTCAAGTAAATTTCGAGATCTAAATTTTTTTAGAGGGTAGAGTTGTAATCCCCTGAATAATTTATTTCTATTTCTATAAATATCTAACATAAGTGTCTATCTACTTCAGTGGTTAAGTGTTCTCGGTATGTGTGTGAGGTCTTGGGTTCAAGTCTCATTTTTGCCAATTTTATTATTTTTTATCTAAGCCTTATCCTTGTGGAATGGGCTTATATAAAATTGTCTGTAAATCCATATCAGAATGAGCCTGCTGGCTTGAGTGGCAAGGGAGTTAGTGTGATAGAGGTCTTGTGCTCGAGTCTCTACGTGAGTGAGGGAGTTTATTTTTGACTCGATTGGCTTGAAGAGTTTGGTGGTTTTGAAGTTCTAGGTGGTTTGGATGTTAGTGGATGTAGTGGGGATTGTGCCAATTAAATTTTTTTAATTATTTTGGTATTTTCTCTCTCTCCAAGATTTTTGACGTCTTCTTATCCAATACTTGTTTCCCAAAGGGTTTATTTTGTTTTTACTTTCTTCGATTCCTTTTCGTCATTCGGTTGTACAATTTTTGTGTTGTGGGATCTGTAATTCCTGCTCGGCCTGTGGTAGGTAATTATTCTTAAATATTTGGGTTTTTGAGAATCATTTTAAGGAAGAAATGCGGTGATTTCTTGTATAGGTGCTGTGCAAAGAGATCGAAACCCATCTTTTTATTGAATAGTGTGTTCGAGTCATTGTATCTATTGTGGTAAGTAATCAAACTTTTGTTTGGAGTAGTTTTCACAAGTATGTCATTTGGGATTTTGAATGGTTTGGTGTCAATACTTGAAATTGATAGAGTGGTTAGTGTTGTTTCTTAAGTTTGGTCTCGGGATTGTTTCGAAGCAAAAACGAACCAGGTGTGTACTCCTAAAGCAAAAAAACGGGTTTTGGCAAAAGCAGAAAAAGCTCTCTGCTGACGCCACACTAGCGTAAGCTTGCCTGTGTGCAAGACACAGTCGTGTGGTTGATGAAGGCAGGGCCATACTCAAGACACGACCGTGTGGTGGCTGGAGTGTGCCCGTGTGAGCCACACGTGCTAGGCCAAGTTGGGCATATGGGCCACACGGGCGTGTTGACCCATACAGGCATGCCACACGGATGTATAGGTTTTGGGCCAAGCTGTGTGGGCCACACGGGCATGCAGGCCCATATTTTTGAAATCTTCTCTAGGGTCGTATGGGTCATATCGATCGACTATGGGCTTATCGTAGGGTCAGTAAGGGTTAATCGAACCCTAAAATTGTAGATCTGATAGTCTGATATTCTGTTCTAAGTACGATAATGCTATGCATGTCTGATTATTCTGCTATATGTAGATAAGCATGTCGAGCATGTTTAATTTGTTATTTTAGTATTTGTTTTCTATATCTGTTTTGGGTGGGATTTGTATATGTGGAGGAAGTGTTATGTCTGGCAATCATCGCCTATATTCTGGCGGCTTGGCTACACATTATCAAATATGTGTCATAGTGGCACGATTTAGTGTGTAGGGTTGGGTGGGTGTTTTTAACCCCACATGGTGCGATGGGATGGTCAGGGTTGGTGTGTAGAGGATAGGGGTAGGATTCTGATTATCTTATCTGTATATCTGACTTTGTAATCTGAATCTGAAATGGGCATGAGCCCGAATCTGTATCTAATGTATGTGAGTTTTCTGCATGGTTGCATGTCTACTTCTGTTGGGTTACACACTGAATTTACGTAAACTCACCTTTGTTTGTCTGTTCTGTTTAGGTAATCCACAAACTTAGACAGATCGGTGTGGCGGAGTCTTACGGTGACCACTAGTATATGAACTGGATTTAATTAAAGGTTTTATTTTCTTAAAGATTATTTCTAGGAGTTTTGTATTAGTTGGACTCTCCGGACTGTTTATTTAATTTTCTGGATTTGGATTTTTGTTTAAATATGTTGTTTGATAACTTGCTAAAAACACAATTTTTACTAAAACAAAGGTTTTCTAAAAACACAAACTTCCTTTTTGATATACAATAGGTCTTTTTTGGTAAGCTTCCGCTAATAAACATGTTTTAAGGCAAATTAATTAACTGAACAAACTTTTTGACAATGTATAAAAGCAAATTGAGTTGAAAAACTGAAATGGTTTTATTGTATGAATTTCATTAACAAAACTCATTCTTTGTGACCCTTCTGGATTTGGCCATAACGTCTAGGCCAGGTTTGGGATGTTACAATTTGAGTTATTGTGTATATTAAATTATATGAGATGAATGTTTTTATTAGAATAGTTTGATAATGAATATTAATGTCTTGGTGTAATTATATATTTCATAAATCTATAATTATGTTATCTAGTTATGTTTGTGGTGTGTTTAGAGAATTAAATGGTTATATAAGTATTTTCCATGTATTCGAGGTTGTTTCATTGGTTCAACGGGTAAATAAAGCTTTAAAAGGTATGTGATTACATGAAGTGAATTATGGTTTTTGTGTAATGGATTATGATGAAATGTGTAATTGAAAGGAAAAGATGGTCTAGTATATATGTATGAGTGGTGAATTTTGAAAGTGAAATGTAAGGTATGTATTATACTATGTTTTGATTGAAATTATATATAGAATATTGCACCAACTAACCTTATGAGGTTGTGTGTATTGGAAAGTTGACTTATGACATAAGGAAATTATGCTTGGTTATTTAACTTAAAATGTTTAGTAAGTTAAGTTTCCTTTATACGAACTTACTAAGAATTAATTACTTAGATAGTTGTTTTTCTCCACTTGTAAATCATCGAAAGCTCGATCGATTGGAATCTTGTCAGAGCACCATTACACTATCCATTCGTTATATTGGTAGTTTTGGTTAATAGTTATAAATGACATGTAATAGAAGTTTGTTGATGCTATTTGACAATGTGATGTGGTTTAAGGTTTTTTTGTCGATATGCCTTCATATTGGTTTGTAAATGTATACATGTAAGTTTAAAGCATGAATTTATGACATTTAGTTTGAGTTGATGTGGATGTTAACTTATGGTGACAATGAGGGTACATTGGTGAGACATTTAGATTAAATGATATGTGTGTTTTTGACATTTAATAATGCTTGAATGTTGATTTGATAACTTGGTTTATTTCAGTTTATGTTGAGCTTATATGTGTCTTAATGTCCTTGGTTGATGAAGTGCAAATGAAAGTGAAAAAAATGGTATGTGACATTTATATATACTCATATGAAAGTAGTTAAGATATGGTTAAATGGTATGCTTTGAAATGGTTATTTGGTATATGTGAAGTATGCTTAAGGAATGAACTTCAAATGTCAAATTGAGTCAAGTTGAGGTGGTAAATTATGGTATCAATTATAGGTATTATTGGTTAGACATCTGATTATCACTAAACTAACTAAAATTACGACAAAGGCAAGCGTACCTATCGAATAATAGTATAGCTGTGGTGAGTCGGGAATATCGTATCCACAAGGACTAAAAGTACTACTACTTACTATTTTTCTATTATCTAGTCGATAAATTGAAGGAATTGTTTTTAATCTAAAATTAACTAAACTAATCACTAAGAACACAACAAAGAATGAATTAGGAAAAATAATCGAATAAAACCAATGAGATAAGCAATACCTAGGAAAGAATCTACCTAGACTTCACTTATTATTCTAAATCTGAATTAAATGATTTATTCACTTGTGCCTTGATGCATATAAATCCCTAAATTATGTTAATATCTCTTTTGAGAGTAAAGACAACTAACTCTAGGTTGATTAATTTAAATCTCTTTCTAATTAAAACCCCTATTGTCGTATTAACTCGATCTATGGATTCCCCTATTAGATTTGACTCTAATCTTGTAGACCTATGTCGTCCTATTTCTAGGATTGCATGCAACTCCACTCAATTATGATAGATCTACTCTTAAACAGGACTTTTGCTCCACTGAAATAAGCATATTAGGCATGGATTAATATCCTAAAAATGCTAAAACATGAAATATGCATACATAATTGAGAACAAGAATCAAGTATTTATCTTGTAATTCAGAAATCAAGTAAAAAGATTCATATAAGATTCATCTTCCCTATGTATCTGGGGAATTTAGTTCATAATCTGGAATAAAATCATCTCAAAGTTAGGAAAACAACAAGACATAAAGAAACCCAATAAAACTTCTAAATAAATTGAATGGAGATCTTTAATCTTGAAGGAGATCCGCTTCTAAAGTGAATCCGATGGCATTTTTCAAGTCTTTTCTCCGTGCTTCTCTACGTGCCCCTTTAAGTCCTCTTTTACTATGTATTTATAAACTTTAGAATGCTTAGAATCCTTAAAAATTTGCTTTTTTCGCGTAAAAGAGAAACAGGGTGCGAAATCGACACGGGCTGGCACATGGGCGTGTGGCCAGCCTATGTGAGGCATATGCCAGTGTGGAAATGCCCATACCGTGTGGATCCTGAAAATACCTCTTTTTGTTTGATTTTGACCCATTTTTTACCCCTCACTTCCCTATGCTCACCGAAGTATATAAACATGAATTTAAAGGACTAGGAGTATCAAATTCACTAATTTACATAATAAATCATCCAAAAATGCATCAAGAATGGGATTAAAATCATTTTACTTTTATGGTTTATCAAATATCCCCACACTTAAGTGTTTGCTTCTCCTTAAGCAAAATCCTCAACTCATAATTAAAATTAATCTTTCTCAACTTATAATTCTCATCAATAATGTTTTGAAATAATTCAAAAATAATCATACATTTATAATTCAACTAAAAGAGCATTAAAGATTCAAACAATCCAAGTCGGACATTTTTTAAAGCATGAAAACATAAGTATTTCCCCTTATCTAAGTAATTACCTTTAATTTAAAACTGACAAGATTTGACATCCTCAATAAAGATTCACTCAAATCACTCAAAGTGTTTAAGGTTCAAAAATAAGCACTCAATAGTCAAACATGAAAAGTCATTACTGTAGGCTTACATGAAAATCAAATCTCCACCATTATAAAATGAGATGATACACAAATCAAAAGGTCTTTAAGAGGTTGTAATGGGGCTTAGGTTAAGGGTGTGGAGAAAGGCTAAAAAATATGGTTAAAATCGATATCGAATTGATAAATTACCAAACTAGAAAAATAAACAAATGCTGAATTAAAAACAATTACTGTAACAGCCCAATTTAGACCCTAATCAGAATGGTGGTTTCAGGACCACGAATCCGAGTCAAAAAATATTTTCAAATTATTTTCTGTGTTTATTATGTGTGAATTCATATGTCTGAAATTTTCGTGATTTAATTTTGTTGTTTGAGTGTCTGATTAAATAAAAGGACTTAATCACGTAAAGTGAAAATTTGGTGATTATTTTTAAAGGGGCTGAATTGATGAAGTCTTCATTTCATGATGTATTTATGTTGTAAGTAAACCATATTTATATGCTATGGAAGGTAGTGACCTTGTATATAATGGTTTTATAATTTTATTATAAAGGTTTATTTAGTAAACATGTAATTAAATATGTATTCATAAAACATAAAATAAAAAAAAGTGCTCATACTTTTCTTTGCATGGTCGAAACTTAAAGAAAATAAAGGTTTACAAAGCTTTGAACATTCGTCAATTTGGAAGCTTGACTCAAGGTGAGTTTTAGTTCGGTTTTTGATATTTTTTATGTTTTTGAGATCGTTGCTAAGTTATCTACAAGATCCATGCTTGAATTTTTGATTTTGGTGAATATTTTGAGTTATGCCATTGTTGAAAGCTTGTGATTTTTGTTGTTTGATGGTAGAAAATAAAAGTTATGTGATAGATTAACATGTTTTGTATTGGAATTTTTGATGATTTTGAGTAATTAGGACTAAATTGCAAAAATAATAAATTGAGGGATTAAAATGTGAAATAAATGAAATGTATGGACTTGTTTGAACACTAGAAGCATTCGGCTTAAGCCTGGTGTGTGCAAATTTTGCATGTTTTGTGTTTTGTGCAATTTGGACTAAATTGTAAAGTGTAAAATGTTAGGGGTAAAATAGTAATTTGCCCATTTATGTGTTTTTGGATGAATTTGATTGAATACTTGATTAAATAAGTTTAATTTATATTAATTTAGATCAAGAAAAGAGAAAATCAAATTTGGATTGGGGGAAAACTAAATTTGTCGACTAGCCGTCCCGTTCTGGTTTTTCATCGTCCAAGGTAAGCTTATAAGCAAATAGATGTTGTTAATTTTAATTAAATGTAAGTTATATATGCTGAAATGAAATATGTGAATATATATATATGAGTTAGCTGAATGTGTACAAACTTGGCAGCTATGTTTATGAATTCGTTTTGATTGAGTTACGATGTCTGAAATCCCCGTATGAACCTTAGGAATAGCTAGGATACATATGTCATGACATAGGATTCCGATATGTGATGTGCGAGTGAGACCATGGCATCGATATATGTGCGTGAGTAAGACCATGTTTTATATGTTGGCATTGATATGTGACTCTGATATATGTGTACGAGTAAGACCACGTTTTATACATTGGCATCGATATGTGACTCCAATATATGTGTGCAAGTAAAACCCTGTCTAGGATAGTGACATCGATATGTAATTACATGTAAGACCACGTCTGGGATGTTGGCATTGTATGATATATGTGATTATCTGAGTTTCCTATCCAATTCCGAATGGTTAATTGGGCAACTATAAGTTGTGATCGAATGCGTAAAAATGAGCTAAAATGACCAGGTATGAATTAGCTTATTACCTAATTGAAATAAGGTAAGTAAATTACTTGATGTTTGCTGCAAATCATACATAATATAAGTGAAGAATATATTTGAATATGGAATGTATATTCGGCTTTTGAATAAATAATATGAATATTTTTGAAATGATTCTTGAATATGTGTATAAAAGATTATGTATATTCGGCCATATAATAAGTGTTTTTATATGATGTTGTATTTTGATTCATTCATTTGTGAATATGAGTGTAAGTATACTTGGTTATATAACTACATTTTGGCTTTGAAAGTTGAATGATATTTTGTTAATTTTAATTATATGAGCATTCAACCACTTATATAATTAATGATAATGATATTATAACTTGGTTTAGTTAACTTGAGTTGATTATATCATTGAGTTGTTTATTTTCTTATGACTTACTAAGCTAAGATAGCTTACTGTATGTGTTTATGTTTACCTTTGTTTTATAGATTTTGGAGTCAAGTTAAGAGCTCGGGGATCATCGTCAAAATCTATCACACTATCGACTAACTTTGGTATTTTATAAGCTGAATTTTTGGAACTATGGC
Source organism: Gossypium hirsutum (assembly GCF_007990345.1). Taxonomy (NCBI): domain Eukaryota; kingdom Viridiplantae; phylum Streptophyta; class Magnoliopsida; order Malvales; family Malvaceae; genus Gossypium; species Gossypium hirsutum. Next base: position 73,026,234 of record NC_053431.1, on the reverse strand, counting down.
ATGTATAGGTTGGGTTATATTTTGAAAAGTTTGATTTTGGTTAATGTAATCATGAGCAATGCGAAAATGGCTTAATACTTTGTTATGCTTGGATTTAATGCTTCATCTTGATGATGGTTATGCTTGGTTGTGATTTTGGTGTTTCGGCCCTTATATATAAACATGTGAATTATGGTTGATTATATGTTAATGGTTGTATATATATTTGGCTTTGGTTTGAACCTATATTGAAAGAGTATCCAAGGTACATGATGTTGTGAGTTGTTTATGTTCCTTGGCCATAGGATAAATAATGGTTGTTATATTGATTAAGGTGTTATTATGTGGTTTGGAATTAATTGATAATTGGTTATGTTCGAACATGATAGAAATTTATTTTGACATGTCTATTATATGTTATGTAAGATTTGTGTATTGGTATATATAATATGTGTGTGATATGCATGATATTAAGTACCAACATATTTGGTAACTACTTTCGAAAAATGATTGATAAGTTTAGGTGTGGTTTGTTTGAATCGGCCATGGTAAAAGCATAAGAATGAAATATGTTTGTTATGATATTCATGGATAAAATGGTTCGGTTTTTGACTTGTATTTCATAGGAATGGTTTAACTTGGTTGTTGAATGTTTTCGGCTTAATCTGAACTTAGGTAAAGAATATGTTTGGTTGATGGTTCGGCACTTATAAATAAATATATACGTTTGCTATGTTTGTTATATAATTCGGTAAAGGAATAATAATGAGCATAATGTTTATTTAGCTATATTTTTTTTAATTATGTTATAAGTGTTTATAGCATATTTATTGTGATGGAATAGTATGATTATGTATCATGGTTATAAAAGGTCTATTTATGTTTCACATTTGCCAAGTTAGATTGATACATATTGGCATGTGTTTGATATACGTTTTTGAATGTTTTAATGTTTGTACATGGAATATGTCTCTTAAATCTTTTCTTTATAATTTGATTAATTGAAAATATTAAAGGAGTTGTATATATGATTCGTATAATTAAATCACATTATCTTAAACATGAGCAGTAATGAAAGACTCCCTTAAGTTTTGAATTGTTCGGTAATGCCTTGTAACCTTAATTCAGCGACGGATACGGGTTAGGGGTGTTACAATTACGTCAATCGAAAACTATTCAAGAATAACACGAGCTTCTTCTCGAAATATGAATTTAACTGTTCAATTTTAATTAACATAGAACTAAACAATAATCAATATATATGTGTTATTATTATTATTATTATTATTATTTTCATCATTTTTTTTCATCATTCATTTTTTATTTGAGAACAAGAATCAACTCAACAAATGAAACAAAAGAGCATAGTTAGGCAACTAACCAAATCAAATCTCGATAAAAAGGGAGTCAATAAAACGGGAAAAATTCTCAACGAATCAAAAGAGTGAGTTATGGGTTAACATGAATGGGTAAATCAAGAAACGGTGTGTTAGGCTCAACGGGGTTCACTAAGGGTTAATTATGAAGGTAGGCTATTTATAGGATAAGCGGGTTAAAATCTAAGTGCCTTTATCATCTCAGTATATCAAATCAAAGGTGTGGTCTGGACATGCATAATCGAAGCAAGTTCTAGAATAACAAATCAATATTGACACACTCATAACCAATAATAAAATGAGTAAGAAAATTATATGCTCTAAAGGCTCAAAATCTCACAAAAAATTATGGTTTTGATGTCAAACTTGTAAATTTAAAACTTCAAGATAATAGCTCAATTCAGGGAAACAACCTGAAATTTTTACTTCTAAAAATCAACTTATTATGCTTGAATTTTTAATTGTAAAATTTTTAATTCAAGGAAAAATTTTTAAACAATCAATGCACAAATACCTATGAATTTAATCCAAAACACATCAATAAAAATCACAAGTCGATAAAAATTCATTCTTATAGAAGTATGAGAAAATTACTTAAACACAAGAAATAATTCAGGATTTTCTAATAATTCAATAAATAACATGCCCACACTTAAGATGTACATTGTCCTCAATGTACAAACATATATAATCACAGTATAACTAGAATAACATAAGAGAGGGGAAAAACTGAAACTACCCTGAATAGTGGATGAAATCCCTAGAATAGTGAAAAGCGGAATTGTAGACAAATCTAGATGTAGTGCATGATTCTAAGCAAACTACTAAGAAAATAAACACAAATAGTGAAGGAGATGAAGGGATTATACTCGATTAGAAACAACCATAAAAATAAATATAGTTCAAAAGAGAAAAAAATAAGTTTAAGAAAATAAAAATGAACATAAAAATAAAAAAATGAAAAGAAAAAGAAAAGAAAACAAATGGACTCAATGGTCCTCATCATCAGACACGTTGGTATCGTGAGTCATCAACGCTGAGGAAGAGATATGGAGATGCTAATAGATCTGCTGCAGTGTCGCATCAATACTGTCGAACCTCTGAAATCAATGCTACTCGAAACGAGTGAATCACTCAGAAAGGTTCGCTAAAGTAGCAGTAGAAGAAATAGGATGATGACTCAAAAGTAGAGGCTGTGGTGGGTCTTCGTGCTAGAGAGGGACATCATCAGTGAAGTCCTCGGGTTCATTCTGAGCATCAGAATGAAACAATCGATACTGAGGGGGATCCACTGCACGACGCCACTTGATCATCCTTATATGGATCATGCTCGAGATTCCTTATAGGGACATCTGGCCGAAGAGAGTAAGTGTAGAGGACAGCTCCAATGTGTCGAGGAGATCGAAGTGTAGAGCAAGGCGAGTCACATACGGGCCTAAACAGATGGGCCCTTTCCTGTGGCCGCCAGTATAATGGCGAAAGGCTAAGGCGATGAAGTATGCCAAATCAAATATATGCTCATTGGCCATGCTCCATAGAAAATAAGCAACATGAGTGCTAACTACTTCTGTGTTCTCTCTCCTACCTGACAAAGTGTGAGTTAAAAATGCATGAAGATACCGTAAAGCTTGAGAGAGAGAAGTTGCCTTTAAGTAACTAGCATCATAAAGTGTCTGACTCACTATAAGCTCTACCCAACAACGAGATAGGGTTGAATGGATGTGCCGATGTAGACGTAGGAAGTTTTCAGCACTCAGGAACTCCTCAGTGTAGAGTTCTATAGCATCACGAACTTGGGGGCACTCATCTAGCGCACCAAACCACCAAGTCGAAAAGTGATCATGCCGAGCACGTCATGAGTCTTCATGACTTGCTATAGAATAAATGTTGTGCAAAACTCCAAAGTAAGCTCCATGTATGTGAGCTTGATGATGGAAAAGAATCTGTCCCACAGAGCTGTGGCAATAAAGCCGTAAACATCATCAGCTAGTCGGACCTGCTCCAACACGGCCCAATCAATACATCGTCCTAGGACAAGTGGGCGTTGTCTAAGACAAGTGGGCGCTGTTTAAGTAACTGAAATAGATCCTTCTAGAGGCCCGCAGAAAATCAGAGATAAGGGTGGTGGGCCTCGGCGAAGGCACTAGAGGACGAGGTCATGCCAGGGGTCTTCTTCTTTTCGAAGTGGGGAGGGCGACCATAGACTTGCCACGTGTGTTCGTCATAATGAATCTACAATAAAGCAATTAAAAAATTAAAATGTACGAACAACATAATAGAGGCATGCTAATAAGAAAAAAAAATCTAAGTAAAGCTCAATCAATGTGACTAATAAAGAAATAAACTTGAAATATAATAACACTACTAAATAAAATGCTACTATCATACAAAAACACAATAAGAATAAATAAGACTAATAATGACCAATAAGAAAAATGAATGAACAAGACTAGCAAGAATAAAATCAAAATAAAAAATAAAATCACTTAAACAAAATAGATGTATACTACGGCTTAAGGAAAGGAATAAAGTAAGTAAAAATAATAATAAACATGTTTAGAACTACAGCAATAGTAACCAAAATCAATAGTAAAGAACTAAATAATTATGAATGAATAAAGAAACAATAAAATAAAATGTTATAAAAAATTAAAGAGATAAGAATAAGGATAATAATAATAATAAAAGGGTAAAGAAAATATAATTGACAGTGGTGGTGACCGGACAACGATGGTGGAATAGGGGATGGTGGCGGTGGAACACGCAAGGTGGGGGTAAATGTTGTGGGGGAGAACGGTCAAGGGAAGGAGGTCGAGGGAGAGGAGAGGGGAAGGGGGGTTTCAGCTTGACAAAGGTGTGAGAAAGGAGGTTCGATTGGGGTGGTTGTTGGGGTGGGGGAGGGGAAAAGGGAGGAAAGAGGGGTTTTCTGTGGTGGCTAGTCAGGGATAAGAGGGTTCGGGGCGAGGAGTGAGGCGCGGCGTTAGTTCAAGTGGGTAGAAGGAGAGGTCGAGGCTAGTGGTTGTTTGACGGTGTGATGAAGAGGGAAGGGACGGTGACCGGAAAGGGGTGGATTTGGGACAATCAGTGGCTAGGGTTAAAGAGGGGATAAAGAAGAAGACAAAATAAAAATACAAAAGGTTTAGGTTTTAAAAGGACGACACAGTCGTGTGAGGCCCGTGTTGGGCCACACAGCCGTGTCATACGCCCTTGTGGCTCTCCCCATGTAACTCCCCCACGCCCGAGACCGTCACCGGAGTCGAGTATGAGGTGTTACTAAGCTTAATTTAACTTTTTTAGAACTTTGGATTATTTGTTTCTACATTCACAGCTTTTAAGCTACTTGCGTCACAGTCACAAGAAAAATCATATCTTGAGTTACGAAACTTGAAATCAAAATCCGTAAATTTTCCCTGAATCTAGACTCATATACATATCTACTAATTTTTTTATAAAATTTCTGGTTGGGCCAATTAGTACAGTTTATTAGTTAAAGTTACCCCTATTTCAGGACTTGACTGGTCTGACCTCTGTTTACTTCAAACCACATTTCTCTCTGTAAAAAATTCATATGACTATAAGGTTTGTTTCTCCTAAAACTATACTCAATAAGGATTCTAAGGATATAAAATACACCACCTAATTATATCTTTACAATTTATGGTGAATTTCTAAAGTAGGAACAGGGGATTCAGAAACTGCTATGACCCTGTTTCACTAAAATTCAAATATCGTCTAACATATAATTCCTTTACCTGTTTCATTTGTTTCATGTGAAACTAGACATAATAAGCTTCAATTTGATATGTATTCCATCACTAAATTCAATTTTTATGATTTTTAGTAAATTTTCAAACTCGCGTCAGTGTTGCTGCAGTATTCTGTTTATGGCAAATTTCATCCCTCTTATGAGTTTTTATGCACTAAGTATCTTAATAATTTTCCTTAACATCAAACATAATCTAAACTTACCATTTTCATAATTTATCATTATCAAATATTTTCTCAACCATTCTGTCACCATATCATAAGATCATTTACACAAAATAAGTATATTGCTATACATGCCATACTTAAATTTACAAGCCATTTACCAAAAATCTTCCGGATAGTGTGACTGAGCCTTCGACCTATCCCGACTCCTGAACTGGCTTGTCCAAAACTACAATGAGTAAGAAGGAGGGAGTAAGCATAAATGCTTAGTAAGTTCATATGTAAATAATAAATAACATAACAAACAATCAAACTAATCAACATTAGCATATATCATCAACACACTTATCACATTTTTTAATCATTTTTCATCATCTTATTACCTTATCGTGGTTGTAATCAACACTCAACCCGAGGGTTAAATACATACCTGTCCAAAATATCCATTTCTCATCACTTACCAATACGTCTCTTTTCATCTCGAGTATTCCTCCATTTGAGTAAAACTTTACCCATTGAACACATCGGAATATAATTCAGATACATGGATAATTTGCACATAAGTGCCTCATATGTAATCAAGAAATCATGTAACCCGCCCCTAAGTGAACTCGAACTCAACTCAACGAGCTCGGGCGTTCGCATCCATAAGTGAACTCAAACTCAACTTAACGAGTTCGGATGCCTAGTTACATCTCACGAACTCGGACTCAACTCAACGAGTTCGGATGCTCAACCATCCTAGTGACATGTCACTTGTATCCTAATCTATTCCTAAGGTTCAAACGGGCTTTTTTCCTCGATCTCACATCTTTGCCGTCTTCCACGGAATATCGGAATCGATACTCGGTGATAGTTCATACTCATCAAGTAATTCACATAATTACATATTATTCAACAATAACCACAAAACATAACATTTCATGATAATAATAAGCATCATATCATATAAACAACATTAAATTGCTTAAAATGACAATTATGTTACTACATTTACACATGAACTTACCTCGTATGCGAAAATGGCTACTTTTACCGTTTCGTCCACAACTTGGTATTTTCCCCATTTTAGCCCGAATTTCAGTTTTCCTTGCTCTATCATTTAAAATATAGTCTAATTAGGACTCACATTATTCAAATTGACCCAAAATCATATTTTTGAAAAATTACAATTTTGCCCCTAAACTTTTGCATATTTACACTTTTGCCCCTAGGCTCGGGAATTAAACTTTATTCCTTATTCTTATGTTTTATAACATGCTGATCATTTTTCTCTTCTATGGCAACATCAAATTCTCACTCTAACATGTACTTGTGATTATTAGGTATTTTTACCGATTAAGCCCTTTTACTCGTTTTTGCTTAAAATCGAGTAGTACAAGTTGGCTAACCTAATTTAAAACCCCATATTCTATCATAAAACATCAAAATACACAAATTTCACCTATGGGTTTTTTTCCAAATATAAACCCTAGGTTGAATTATTGCTAACATAATCGAGCTACCGGGATTCCAAAAACGTAAAGAACATTAAAAACGGGGCTTGGAATCACTTACTATGGAGCTTGGAAGCTTGAAACAAACCATAGCTATGGAGAACCCTTGAAATTTCAGCCTAATGAAAAAGATGGACAAAAATTGGCTTTTAATTTTGTTTTTAATTCATTTTAATAACTAAATGACCAAAATACCCTTACTACTAAACTTTCCAAAAATTCCTTCCATGTCCTAATTTTGTCCATGAACTTAAAATTGGTCAAATTGCTATTTAAGACCTCCTCATTAATATTCCAAAACAATTTCATACTAAAAACTTCTAGAATGCAAGTTTTGCAACTTATTCGATTTAGTCCCTACTTTCAATTTAAGCACTTTAGGCATAGAATTTCATCACGAAATTTTCACACAATCATGCAATCATATCATAATCATCAAAATAATTATAAAATAATTATTTCTATCTCGGATTTGTGGTCACGAAACCACTATTCCGATTAGGCCCTAATTCGGGATATTACACCCCAGCCCGTGTCGATAAAAATTTTTAACCCAGTCTTTACATGGCTATGGACACGCTTGTGTGACATCTCACATGCCCGTGTGGCTTGCCCGTGTCTTGCACACGGTCATGTGTCTTGCCTATGTAACTCTCTAACTTGTTTTAAAATTGAAAAATTTAGCTCCAGGTTTCACACGGCCTAGGACACGTCCATGTGTCCCAGCCGTTTGGTCCACATAGCCCCATCACATGCTTGTGTGGACTACTTTAAGCCGTGTCTCTGTCAATTTTTTGAAAAATTAAGTTTCAATATCCACACTACCAAGGACACGCCCATGTGTCCAAGCTGTGTGGGTCACACGGCTATGTCGCCAGGCCGTGTAACTCACTGTAAATTTCCTTAAAACTAAGTCTTAAGATCCACACGAACAAGGACATGCCCGTGTGTCCACGTGTTGATCACACGGCCAAGGACACGCCCGTGTTGCCAGGCCATGTGGGTTGCATGGCCATGTTGCCTGACCGTGTAACTCATTATTGAACCCCTTGTAATGCACACGGCCTGGGACACGCCCGTGTGTCCAGGCCATGTGTGACAGCCCTAATGTGACCCTAGTCTGAAAGTGGTTTCAGGACCACAAAACCGAGTCATAAAAATAATTAACCGTCATATTTGATGCTTATTATATGTATGTATGCATGTGTGAAAATTTCATGTTTGTATTTTGTTAATTGTAAGTGAATTTTATTAAATAGGACTTGTGTGAGAAAATTTAGAAATGTGCTAGGCAAATGTTAAAGTGGCCTATTGATGCATGTTAGAAAATGCTTGTCCTTGCATGTCAAATTACCCAAAACTTTAGGTAGTGGCCGGCCATGCAATGGGTTAAACATATTATAAACATTTTGTGTTAATGTGTTATGTTGAAAATAATAAAATAAAAGGTTGGTAATAAAGTAATGAAAAGGGAGGGGTGATGAAAACAAAGTTGTTTCATCCATGCTCCTCCATTGCCGTGAATTGAAGGAAGAAAGAAGAGGAGGTTCGGTCACTTGGAACTTAAGGGAGGTTAGTCATTTGTGTTAGATTTTCTTTAAACTTTAAGCTTGTTTCTAGTTAATTAGCTAGTTTCTTACATAACCCATGTCAAAATTATGAAATCTTGCTGATGGTTTGAGCATTCAGTCTTAGTTATTAAAGGATGAGATTGGGTTATGGTTTTTATGTTTTATGAAGAATTGTTGAAGAGAAGGGTTTTAGTTAGTCAAATGATAAATTCTAATGTTCATGAGTACAATGGCCAAACATAGATTTGTCTAATGAATTGAACAAATGCCGTGTGAGTGATTGAAATGAATGAGTTGGAGGTTGGATCATATTAAGATTCGGCTTTGCACATAAATATTAAGAGTTTGATATTTTTATGATTTTTGGAAGGTAAATAAGGTTATGCTCAAGTTAAATACAAGATTATGGCTGATTTGTGTTTAGTGAGTTTTGGCCAAGGACTTTACGTGCACTCGGTTCAAGTAGAGTAAACGTGACGGGTAGAAAATGGTTGTTAATTGAGATAGTTTAAGGTATTTGTAAGTAGTTTGAATAAATGAACAATAATAATAATAAATCATCTAGTGAATTGGTGTAATTGCCGAATTTGAACTAGAAAGTTATTGAGTAATGTTTGTATGTTAAGTGATAGAATAGAGCGAATGCTTGGAATGTGATATGTATGAATTATAAGTTGGATTAAAGGCTGTTATATTGCCTTATCATTTTCGGGAATGTGCTATGTCAAAGAAATTGAGGGTTGATGTTTAAGTAAGGTAAGTATAGGTATATTCGGCTTCTAGTTTTATAAATGTGATATGAGTATTTTGTGTTGTAAATGAGTAGTAAGTATGTTAAGAATGGTTCTAAAATGTATATGGATGCCGTATGATTTTGTTTGATTGAGAAGTAAATTGTTTGATTTAGCTCAAGAGCTTAGAGGATCAAAGTTGGATAAGGGAAAGGAAAAAGTGGTCGAATAGCCGTTGAAATCGTTCGACAACATTCGAGGTAAGTTTTTGAGTAATGAAACTTAGTTTATGATTTGATTAAGTCATGACATATAAGCATAACAAATAAACGGTGATATAATGATTCTACTTGAATTGTATATTGAGGTGATTAGTTTATACCTATGACGGGTAGCCGAATGTGTATAGAGATTATGTTATAAAGCAAATCAAATCATGCTCTTTGTATGTGGCTATTGAGCCGAAAATGGTAATGGTTGATAAGTGTCTTGTGTTTGAATTCTAGTTATGAAAATGAAATATAGATGTGTCATGATTCATTGATATATGTGCTTGATTATTCGGATGATATCCGGGCTAAGTCCCGAAGGCATTTGTGCGAGTTCCTATCTCCGGGCTAAGTCCCGAAGGCATTTGTGCTAGTGACTATATCCGGGCGAAGTCCCGAAGGCATTTGTGCGAGTAGCTGCTATACCCGGGCTAAGTCCCGAAGGCATTTGTGCTAGTGACTATATCCGGGCTAAGACCCGAAGGCATTTGTGCGAGTTGCTATATCCGGCTAAATCCCGAAGGTACTTGGGTTTGGAAGTGAGCGATCTTGCTGTAATAATTTCAATTAATACGCTCATAAAATACAAATGATAAGGTATGTTTCATATATGCATCGGAAAGGTTGATACCTTTCAAATAGTACTCGCTCAATTGATTAACGAGCTTCCGGCCTCTAGTTAGGTTTGATACCCTGTGTATGAATATATTGGTTGAAGCGTGAAGAAATTATGATTGTGAGAATGTGCATATATGAAATTATTCATTTAGTCATATGAATGCTATACTTTAGTCGTAAATAATTTCGTTACTCAAAACTTACTAAGCATTAAATGCTTATTCCGTTTCTTTAATTCTCTGTTTTATAGATTTTTGTTCGTCAGCTATCGGACTCGGGATTGTCGAAGTCGAAGTCGTCCACACTATCTCAGCCCTTTTGGTACTCTTTTAGTTAAACGTTGATAATGGCATGTATAGGACTAACCTTTGTTGTTAATCAAGTACCTTTGGTAATGTGTATATATTCGGATAGCCATGCGAAAATGGCTTAAATATTTTGAGCATAGTATTAAAACCATTTTGTATATATATGGTTATTGAGAGGTGTGAAAATGCTTGGCAATGATTAGCCATTGGAATGGTTAATCACGATCATATTTGGTGCTATGTATGTCCAATGGCTAGTTGAATCATGGAAACTATGAAATAGGTGAAATTTACCTTAAAATAGATGCTGACAGCAGCAGTGATGTGAGTTTGAAAATTCACTAAAAATAGTAGGAATGTAATTAAATAATTAATAAATTATTTAATAGAACCTTGATGAGTCTATTTTCATATGGAAGAAGCAAAACGACCATATGAGCCGTATTTTATGAGATGTTTAAGCTTTCGTGAAACAGGGCCAGAACGGTTACTTGATCCCCTGTTCTGACTTTGGAAATTTACCATAAATTAACCAGAAATAATTAGAAGTCATGCTTTATATGTACAGATTCCTTTTTGAGTCTAGTTTCATTAGAAACAAACGGAATATGTATTTAAGCCCTGTACAGGGAGATATCTAAGTCGTAATGCATGAAGGGCAGAGTAGTCGAACCCTGAAACAGGGGAGACTTTAACTAATAAACTGTACTAATTGGCCTGACCAAAAATTCTAGAAAAAAATCTGTAGATGGATATATGTGTCTAGTTTCAGGGAAAATTTACAGAATCAGTTTTCAAGTTCTGGAACTCGAGATATGATTTTTAAGGTGACAGTGACGCAGTTAGCCAGCTTGTCTGGAAATTTTAAAATGAACTGTGTAAATAAATGAATTAAGTTCGTTAACACCTCGTGTTCGACTCCGGCAACGGTCTCGGGTGCGGGGCGTTACACCGTGTGGGTCAAAAACCTGCATTTTTTTTATTTAATTAAATTTTAAAGAATACCATGAAATGAAAATAAGAGAATTAGTAGTGTTAACACTTACGTTGCCTCCCGAAAAGTGCTTATTTAAAGTCTATGCTAGACTTACCTTGTGCGCACAATTACAAAGATTCTCTATCGTTTCTAAAATCCTCACCACTATAACATTTGATTCGATGATCGTTTACCTTGAATATGCCATATTCTAGATGAGTTACCTCTATCGTACCTTATTGGAAAATGGTTTGCACTACGAATGGACCTGACCATCTTGATTTCAGCTTTCTGGGAAACAACTTGAGCCTTGAAGTACATAAAAGGACAAGATCTCTAGCTGCGAATTGTTTAGGCTACTTCAAACGAGCATCATGGTGTCGCTTTGTCGCTTCTTTATATAATCGCGAGTTCTCGCAAGCATTCACTCGCCACTCATCTAACTTGTTCAGCTGTATCAATCGTTTCTCACTTGCAAGTTTAAGATCATAGTTTAGGAATTTTATTGCCTAGAATGCTTTGTGCTGTAGTTCAAACGGTAAATGGAAACTTTTTCCATAAACAAGTTTGTAAGGAGATGTTCCTATGGGTGTTTTAAAAGCAGTTCTATGGGCCCATAAATTGTCATCTACTTTTATCACCCGATCCTTCCTATTCGACTCTACAGTTTTCTCTATGATACGTTTGAGCTCTCGATTTGTAACTTCAACTTGTCCATTAGTTTAAGGGTGATAAGGGGTAGTTGTTCTATGTTACACTCCATACTTCTTAAGAACTTTATCAAACTGAGCATTACAAAAAATGAGTACCCCTATCACTAATAATTGCTTTCGGTGTTCCAAATCGAGAAAAGAGCTTCTTAAAAAATCGAACTACCACTCTAGCATCATTGATAGGTAAAGCTTGAGCTTTTACCCACTTTGACATATAATCAATCGCTACTAGGATGTATTTATTACCAAATGAGCCAGGAAATGGGCCTATAAAATTAATGCCTTAGACATCAAATATTTCACATGAGAGCATATAAGTTTGAGGTATTTCATCACGTTTAGAAATATTACCTGTTCTCTGGCATCTATCACAAGAAATAACATATTTGTTTGCATCCTTGAATAGTGTGGGCCAATAAAAACCAGATTCAAGCGTTTTATGTGTTGTCCTAGTCCCACTATAATGTCCTCCTGTTGGTCCTGAGTGGCAGTGTTCCAAGATTTTACTCACTTCTGATTTCAAACACATCTCTGAATTACTTGATCTGCACATACATGAAAAAGAAAAGGATCCTCCCAAAAAATAATTTTTCACATCAGCAAAGAATCGCTTCTTTTGATGATGTGTCAACCCTTTTGGTAGGATTTTAGCAGCTGAGTAATTCGCAATATCCACAAACCAAGGGACTTTGGAGTCGGTTATAATTAAGAGTAGTTCCTCAAGAAATGAGTCATTTATTTTATTCTCATTAAGCTCATTGAGATGTGAATTCTCTAGCCTAGAAAGGTGATCTTGTAACACCCCGTACCCGAGACCGTTGCCGGAGTCGGACACGAGGGGTTAACAGACTTAATTCACTTATTTGCACAGTCCATTTTAAATTTCCAGACAAGCTGGCTAACTGCGTCACTGTCACCTTAAAAATCATATCTCGAGTTCCAAAACTCGAAAACCAGTTCCATAAATTTTTCCTGAAACTAGACTCATATATCCATCTAAAATTTTTTTTCTAGAATTTTTGGTTGAGCCAATTAGTACAGTTTATTAGTTAAAGTCTCCCCTGTTACAGGGTTCGACTGCTCTGACCTTCTTGCATTACGACTTATATATCTCCATGTACAGGGCTTCAATACTTAAGCCGTTTGTTTCTATTGAAACTAGACTCAAAAAGGAATCTATACATATATGGCATGACTTATAATTATCTCTGGTTAATTTATAATGAATTTCCAAAGTCAGATCAGGGGATCCAGAAATCGCTCTGGCCCTGTTCCACGAAAACTTAAATATCTCTTAAAATCTGACTCATATGACCGTTTCGTTTCTTCCATATGAAATTAGATTCATCAAGGTTCGATTAAATAATTTATTCACTATTTAACTCCATTCCTACTATTTTTAGTGATTTTTAAAATTCACACCACTGCTGCTGTCAGCATCTGCCTTTAGGGTAGACTTTACCTATTACATAGTTTCCATGATTTAACTAACCCTTTAGCATATATAGCACAAAATATGATTGTGATTAACCATTCCAATGGCCAATCATTGCCAAGCATGTCCACACCTCTCAATAACCATATACATACAAGATGATTATAACATTATGCTCAAAATATGTATATAAGCCATTTTCGCATGGCTATCCAAATTTGTACAATACCGAAAGGTACATGACCAACATCAAAAAGGGTAGTCCTATACATGCCATTTCAAAGTTCAACCAAAAGTGTACCAAAAGGGGCTTTGATAGTGTGGACGACTTCGACTTCGACAATCCCGAGTCCGATAGCTGACGAACCAAAATCTATAAAACAGAGATTCAAAGAAACGGAGTAAGCATTAAATGCTTAGTAAGTTTTGAGCCATGAAATTAGACACAACTAAAGTGTAGCATTCATATGGCTAAATGGATAATTTCATATGCACAAATTCTCAATATCATACTTACTTCACATTACCAATCCTTATATTCATACACAAAAGATCAACTTAGCCAAAGGCCGGTAGCTCATTTATCGACTGAGCGAATACTCTTTGTAAGGGATCAACTAATTCAATGCATATACGAAACATACCTCATCACTGGGATTTTACGAGCATATTAATTGAAACTATTACAGCAAGGTCACTCATTCCCAAGCCAAGTACCTTCGGGATTTAACCGGATATAGCTACTCGCTCGAATGCCTTCGGGACATAGCTCGGATATAGTAACTCGCACAAATGCCTTCGGGACTTATCCCGGATATAGTAACTCGCACGAATGCCTTCGGGACTTAGCCCGGATATAGTAACTCGCACAAATGCCTTCGGGACTTAGCCTGGAACTAGTCACTAGCGCAAATGCCTTCGGGACTTAGCCCGGTTATCATCCAAATATTCATGCACATATCAATAAATCATGACACATCTATATTTCATTTTCATAATTAGAGTTCAAACACAAGACACGTATTAAGCAATCCCATTTTCGGCTCACTAGCCACATACAAACAGCATGGTTTAGTTTGCTTTATGACACGATCTCTATGCACATACGGCTACCCGTCATACGTATAGACTAATTAACTCACATATAATTCAAGTAGAATCATCATATCACCGTATATTTGTTATGCTCATACGTCATGACTTAATCAAATCGTAAACTAAGTCTCGTTACTCGAAAACTTACCTCGGATGTTGTCGAACGATTTCGATGGCTATTCGACCACTTTTCCTTCCCTTTATCGGATTTAGTTCCCCTTTGCTCTTGAGCTTAATTTAACAAATAAATTGATTTAATCATTTGAGCATCGAAAAGAGGAACTCAAGGTACTTAGCCTATATATATATACATTAGACATTAAAGTCACATACATATGAAGTCATGAATCAACTCAACTTATTAACCCACACTCCCTTTTAGCCGATTGTCTATGCCAAGATAAAAGCATCAATATGCTTGCCTCTAACCGAATACATGCAACACCAATCTTCTTCCTATGGCCGAATATGCATGTCTATGTAGGCCGATTATATGCTTAATACTTCCTACAAGTATGGTTACTTGTATTGATTATATATCATCTTGTAACCCTATTCCGACAACGGATACGGGTTAGGGGTGTTGCAATATCCCAGATATGGTCTTACACAAAATCACACATAACCCTAATGTCATGATATTTGTATCCTATCTATTCTTAAGGTTCAACCGAGACTTCTTCGTTATCTTGGCATTAACGAACTTTCTCATGATATCAATCATATAAATCATATAATATTAAATCAATTTAAAACATAAATATAGCATTTCATTATTCACATACAAACTTACCTCGATACCAAAAATGGCGAAAATGACCTAACCGTTAAATACTTGTTTTTCCCTCATTCTAGGCCCGAATCTCATTTTTATTGATCTATAATATCAAATTTAGCTCACTTATTAGTCACATTATTCAATGTGACCCAAAAATCATATTATGGCAAAATTATATTTTTTCCCCTAAAGTTTGACATATTTACATTTTTTCCCCTAAGCTCGAAAAATGAAATTTATTCAATTTCTTTGATTCCCAATCCTAGTCAAACCTATTTTATACTTATAGTAGTCAAAAATTTTAATTAAATAACACTTTTATGACATATTTTATAACTTTTACAAATTAGTCCTTTTAGGCATTTTCACCGAAAATCACTTAGTAAAAGTCGTTTCTCTAACCATAAACATGCATTTTCTACCATTAAACACAAAAATACACACGTATTCATCATGGTTCGAAACCCTAGACTTTATCTCAAATTAGTGGTAGAAATAGATAGATCTTGTTACGAGGATTTCAAAAACATGAAAATCATTAAAAACGAGGCTAGAACAGCCTGACAATCGAGCTTGGAAGCTTCAAAAACCTTAGCCATGATTTCCCCTTGTGAAACTCAGCCATGGAGTTAAAGATGGACAAAAATTAGCTTTTAATTTTTTTTAATTCATTTTAATTACTAAATTACCAAAATGCCCCTAACTTAAAAATATTCTATTTCACCTATTTCATGTCCATTTTTGTCCAGAAAATTAACCAATGGTCTAATTACCATTTAAAGACCTTCAGTTTAAAATTTCATAGCAATTAGACACCTCTAGCTTCTAGAACTCAAGTTTTGTACTTTTTACGATTTAGTCCTTTTGACTAAATTGAGTGCCCAAACATCGAAATTTTCGAACGAAATTTTTAAGAAATCATTCTGTGAAACCATAGACCATAAAAATATAATAAAAACAATTTTTCCCTTGTCAGATTTGTGGTCCCGAAACCACTGTTCCAACTAGGCCATAAATCGGGTTGTTACAACTCTCTCCCCTTAGGGATTTTCGTCCCCGAAAATCTTACCATAAGAAATTTCTTTCAACTCTCATGATTTACTTTCACTAATTTCCCAGAATCACAAATCATATCAACCTCGTATATCTCTTTCTAGTCATCTTGAACTTTAACACACAATGTTGGAGCATATCGTCAAAGTTTTGAATTACTCTCTCAGACTTTCCACCGATTTACAAGTGTATTACCGTGCCAAGATGCAACTGCGTATTCATAGTTTCCTGTTGCTTTTTCCATAATTGGGATATAGCCCTCGGATCTCAATCCAAAATAATGGGGATTGGCAATCTATGAGAGCTAACAACCTCTGAAACATATAACTTGGCCATCTGTCAAATGAGAAACCCGATCACCAAAACATCTATTTCAAATAACTGCACATTTTGATTACTCCCAAAATGAACCAACAAGCTACTACTGAGCCTCGTACAAAAATTTCTTATATAAGCTTTGAATTCATTTACACATATTTTCTATCTCAGAACAATAACATCAGTCATCAGATCAGACTTGAAATTCAAAATCAAAAATTTACTCATACTGAACTCGTTTAGCTTACCATTCGTTAACACATTTCTGAGATTCTTAATCTTGCAATGAAAACATCACTTTAGCTTTTAATCTAGCTAAAATCATATAATCATCAATTAAGATCAAACATGTAATCCCACTCACAAAATAAACAAAGATTTTTCCTATAATAGCCCAAAATTGGGTCTAGTTGGAACAGAGGTTTCAGGACCACAAAATCTGAGATATAAATAATTATTTTATGATTATTTTGAGGTCTATGATATGATTTCATGATTATGTGAAAATTTCGTGAAGAAATTCTATGCATAAAGTGCTTAATTCGAAGTTAGGGACTAAATTGAATAAGTTGTAAAACTTGCATTCTAGAAGTTTCTAGTATGAAATTGATTTGAAATATTAATTAGGAGGTCCTAAATAAAAATTTTACCAATTTCTAAGTTATGGACAAAAATTGGACATGGATGGAATTTTTGGAAAGTTTAGTAGTAAGGGTATTTTGGTCATTTAGGGGTAAAATGAATTAAAATACAAAATTAAAAGCCAAATTTGCTCATCTTATTCACCATGGACGTGTATACCAAGGGATACTCCATGGCTAGGGTTTTCAAGCTTCACAAGCTCAATTGTAAGTCCGTTCTAACCCCGTTTTTCAAGTTCTTTACGTTTTTGGAGTCCCGGTAACTTGATTTACCTTATGCTAGCAATAATTCAACCTAGGGTTCATATTTGGAAAAATA
This sequence comes from Gossypium hirsutum, assembly GCF_007990345.1. Lineage (NCBI taxonomy): Eukaryota > Viridiplantae > Streptophyta > Magnoliopsida > Malvales > Malvaceae > Gossypium > Gossypium hirsutum. The sequence goes on along the minus strand of NC_053431.1, from coordinate 73,008,628 downwards.
CCCATAGGTAAAATTTGTGTATTCTGGTGTTTTATGATACAATATGAGGTTTTAAATTATATTAGACAACTTGTGCTACTCGGTTTTAAGTGAAAACGAGCAAAATGGCTTAATTGGTAAAAATACCTAATAGTCATAAGTATATGTTAGAGTGAGAATTTGATGTTGCCATAGAAGGGAAAAGTGATCATCATGTCATAAAACATAAGAATAAGGGATGAAGTTTAATTCCCGAGCCTAGGGGCAAAAGTGTAAATATGCAAAAGTTTAGGGCCAAAATTGTAATTTTTCCAAAGTTTGAGTTAAGGACTGTTTTGAATAGTACATTAATTAAATAAGTAAAATATGATGTTTTAGATCCCGGAAAACGATATTTGAAGCTAGAATGAGAGAAAAATCGAAAATTAGGAAAGTTGGTAAAATGGCCGTTTTAATATCAAGGTAAGTTCATATGTATAATAAGCATTAATTTATGCATGTTTCAATGTAAAATTGATATATTTACTATGATCTCTGAGGTGTTGAAAGTATGTAAGTTGGTATGATAATAATACAACAATAATGCTGTAATTTATATTTGAAAGTTAAATTTAGTGAATTAATTGAATTATGTTAAGTTAAATGATTATGGTGCCAAGTTTATGAATTGATTTAAAAATATGTCTATGGTACATGAAGTGCATTGAATTATCATACATAAATGTGATTTCTATGATTATGGATATTATGGGAAATTGTAAGTTCATATGATTTTTAATAAGACAATGTGTAATTTAATGTTATTGCGTTGATATTAAATGAGATGTAAGTTTATATGTAAGTAATACATCACTATTACTTGTATTATGATATTTTATAAAATATTGGAAATATGTTTGTGGATAATTACTTGATTGGTAAAATTGTTGGAAAAGAGAGAGAAATCCGGGTTGAACCTTCGGAAAGATTGGATGATACAGATGGTATGTAGCTAGGTCACATGTATAGTGCTGAGTGCACATCATGTGTACAAGAGAGCTACAAGACATTATGATGTAGCTAGGTCGCATGGGTGATACTATGTGTACACCATGTAGACAAGAGAGCTACGGGATATATGTAGCTAGGTCGCATGCGTGGTTCCAAGTGAAGGAAACATGTAGACAAGAGAGCTACGAGATAAACTGGCTAGGTCACATGGGTGGTACTAAGTGTTCACCATGTGTACAAGACAGCCGAACTATATGATGGGTGGAGCTATGTGCTGAAACCACCAAGTATCAAGGATTGATCCGAAGTGTTCAACGGGAGACTCTCTATGTATTGCTTTGTGAGTTTTGTGATGAATAAGTGCAGGAACTTGGTTATGTGAATGATGTGTTCATTAAGTGACGAGGATGTGGTAAGGTTATAAACAAGTAAGTTATACATGAGGATGATTTTATGGTGACCTTGTGATCATGGGCCTATACTTGTGATGTATGAAATGTGGTGAAAATGATTTGTGATATGTATGTTAAAATGAGGTTAATACAAAGAAAGTGTGAAAGAGTGAATTAGCAATAAAACTGTTTTGGACAGTAGCAGTGACATGATTTTGAAAAATCACTAAAAAAATTAGAAATTGAATCAGAGACTGAATGAGATATCAAATTAAATCTTAATGAGTCTATTTTCATATAAAAGAAACAGAGTAAGCAAAGGAATCCTATATTTTGAGATATTTATGTTTTTGTGAGACTAATTCAGAATGATTACGTGATCCCCTGTTCTGACTTTGGAAAATCACAAAAATTTGGAGAAAAATAATTAGAGGCTCAAAATTATATTTTTAAAATCAATAATGAGTCTATTGTCAATATAAATCAACAAGAACATTATCCGAGTTATGTACTATGAGATAATTATTTTTTAGTGAAGAGAGGTCAGAACTATCAGAAAGTGAAACAGGGGAAATTTTAATGAATAAACTGTACTAATTGGGTGAACCAAAAATTATGAAAATTTTATGGTGGAAAGATATGTGAGTCTAGTTTCAAGGGAAATTTACAGATCTTAATTTGGAGCTTTGTAGCTAGAATTATAAATAATTAAGTGACTATGACTCGTGTAGACAGTTTGATGTGAACATTTATTAGTAAATTGTGAAATCGTACTTACAAGAATGCTATATACATTAAGGATGTGGAATGGAGAGGAGGAGGAAGAAAAATAAATATATGTGGAATACATGGAAACTATGGTATATGAAATATTGATATAATGAAATAAATGATATGTGTTTATAAGAAAACAAAAAGAGAATGTTATGTATCATGACATGTATATATATATGACTAGTCTCAATGTAATGCTTGTTGGGTATGGAATTGAATTGATATGTTTCAGGCAAACATGTTATTCTGCACATCTGAATCATGGTATTTTATAAAGATATGATCTAGCTTTAAATATGAATGCTTTATGATTAAGCAGAAGATATTTGGTAAGATGATAATCTTGGTATAAATGTATAAGTGGTACTATAATAAACAAGGTAAAATGAGTATGAGAGACACATGTATGATGACATACAAATGCTATGTTTGTGGTTTAATTGAGGATGTTTAATCGTTAAATGAATACCATGTTATATGCTTTTGATTTTGTATAAGTGTGTAAGAGATCAAGGTTGACCAAAGCTTGGAAAATAGCCTAGGTATACTCCACACAGGCAGAGACACGACCATGTGTCTCAGCCGTGTATGGAACAGACTTTGGGACACGGGGCGTATGGAGCCTTAAAGCATGAAATTTCCAAGATTTTTGTAAGTTCTCGGTTTAGTCCCAAACCCTTTCTAAAGTATGTTTTAGGCTCCGTAGACTCAAATAAGGGACTATGTGTAAGAGAATGAACGCTTTGAAATATGAATAAAATTTTATGGCTCGTATTTTAGTTTAATGTTTGTATGTTTGTCTGGTAACGCCTCGTACCTTAGCGCGGCCTCGAATACGGGTAAGGGGTGTTACATTTCCATTCAACATCTGTAACTATATATGTTTTCCCAGAGATTAAACAATAACTACTCACAATCTTTCAACAGCTTAAGTCTTTAACACTATATTAACTTTAGATCTTTCTATGACGTTCGATACTTTAATTCTTGAAATCAAAGATCATGATACATCTTTCATTGAATAAATGATATCACCAAATTCTCAATACGAACATAAAAGTGACCGTCTCTAAATCATTGGTCGAACAATTCTTTTTAATGTGACATTAACTGTATGAAAACATGAACCATCACTTTACATTCTAGTAATAAAACACATTCCAATCTGTTCAATAGTGCATCATTGAAAAATCATAAATTCATTACTCAATTCAAACTGAACTCAGAACCAGAGCTTCAGTTAATAATATCTTCAACTGTTTTCAACTTGCTAACATGTACAGACCATCCCAATTTTCATAAATGTGATAACCATATCATTCAGAATAATTTTAACTCATAATAACATCATCAGATCAGAACAAATCTAATGGGTATATCTTGGTATCATACTCTCTAGAATATCAATCCTTCATTCAAACTGTCCATCTAAATACTCGTGAATGCAAAAAAATTATTACCATAACTGAGGATACTTTAACTACATGTAACTCAAATCACATTTCAACTAACCAACTCATTCTAATAAAAACAACCGAGTCAATTTTAACTATCAAATAATAACATAACAAAATGTTCCTTTCTTCATGCTATTAAAACAACTCAAACGCACAATCTTTCGAAATTCTCTTATCATGCTAATCAAAGGCTTTTACAATCGCATTAGTTCAAAGAAACAAAGACATCTTGATTGAATGCATTGACTTTAATCAACTTACCTGAGAAAGAAATCCATCATACGACTTTAGTTTGTGCTTCCATCTTTTATACCATTGTCAATGCCAATTCCTTACACGAAAATTAGAGAAATCCAGATACCAAAATCATCATATTTCTATGATCGAACCAGAAGCATAATCATAATAGACATAATTATCACAAGTTGAAGAACACACTTTAAAGATAAGCCATGGTTGATAATTCACGAAATAAGAATGATAGAAAAACTAAGTCCAAGATATGATACCATACTGGAAGTCTGAGAACATAACTCACAAGAAGATAATAAAGATCTTGAAAATTCCTCAAAGAAAGCTAGAAGAAAAACACTGCTTACTGACTCTGGACTTTCATCATAGCAAAGATAATATATTTCCAGCATATATAAGACAACCATAATTAGTAGAAACATAATATCAGTCTCACATAAAGTTTTACCATCGACTTCATTCCAACATATTAAAATAGAATTCTGAAAAGATAAAGAAATGTCGATCATAAGCCAACTAGACCAACAGAACTTTCGTCTAACATTATAGTCAGCTAACATTCTCACACGATAACAATTTCACTAGAAAATGAACAATCACACGCATATCTCTGAGGATAAAAGAATATATAGAATACCCAGAAAAGATCATCATATTCATTTCAACTGTAACTGTCACATACAGACATCTTTAGTACTCAATTATCATTTCTCTGACTAATTCTATTATCATGAACCCCGTATCATTCCATTCACTACCGAAAACCAATTCAGGAAAAATTTCAGCGAACACATACTTTAAACATCATATTTGAATAAGTCAATTAGCCGAGATTAACTTTTTCTTTAACTGTGACATTGCATAATCTGAATGATCTTTAGAATAATCTGATATCTCTTCCAGAACTATATTCTCTTGCCACTATTCTCAACTCTGACCACATTCTAGTTATTCTGCTATCAAACTCTTTCGTCTAGCCCTTGTGCGTTCATTCAACATAAATCTCGTAAAATCTTATTATAAAATACCACATTGTGTAAAGGGGTGAGATCATAAAGCCTCTAATTTGACTCTCATAAATACACACATATGACTTAGCATTTATCATCCGCATAATATTGTCACAATTACATAATTCACTTCAAGCAAATTAACATACATATTTATGTTATACAAACTTTTCGATTATCTTATTCAAACAAGTGCACATAAACACATATTCCATTGATTTGAGTAAGATTACTTAATATGTTCACTTAATCAAATAAGTTAGGCACATAACATCATATGGATATCGAAAAAACATGGGTGAGCTTATCACAATATAAACTTTCATTTCATTTCACTTTTCCATATTTCTCAATTTATGTCTATTTCATTTTATACTTAATCACATAGATATCATGAACTTTTATTCTTACCTTTCTGAGTTTCGTCTCATCACAAACACATTTTCAAACATCTTAATATCACTTCTTTCCTTGTCGAAAGTAGCTCGGTTGGAAAGCATTTATGTCTCAATAGAACAATTTCGCCAGGATCGGGAGATATCACACTATCACAGGTAGTAATATCGCATGCATAGCTAGACTCACATATGCTATGTTGTCTGAGAATTGACTAAACCATAGCTCTAATACCACTAAATGTAACACCCCTTACCCGTGTCTGACGCCGAGACAGGGTATGAGGCATTATCAAACTTAAACATAACCAATCATATAAAACCAGGCCATAAAATTTCATTCAATTTAAAACTATTCATACATATGCATATCGTCCCTTATACGGGCCCACGAGGCCCAAAACATGCATGGCAAGTGGTTCGAGACTAAACCGAAAAATTTGGAAAACTCAAAAAATATTCATCAAAACAGGGGTCATAAATCCGTGTTGCTTGGGACATGCTCGTGTGGTCACACACGTCCGCATCCTCAGCCCGTGTAACTCTCTGTTAATGACGTCATACTCAATTTGGGGTCACACGGCCAAGTCACACACCCGTGTCCCGGGGTCGTGTCCTTCACACAGCTGAGACACACCGTCGTGTCTCTACCCATGTGGCTAAAAAAATGGTGAAAAAAACCTAACCGTTAAATACTTGTTTTTCCCTCGTTCTAGGCCCGAATCTCATTTTTCGATCTATAATATCAAATTTAGCTCACCTTTTAGTCACATTATTCAATGTGACCCAAAAATCATATTATGAAAAAATTATGTTTTTACCCTAAAGTTTAACATATTTACATTTTTGCCCCTAAGCTCGAAAAATGAAATTTATTCAATTTCTTCGATTCCCAAGCCTATCCAAACCTCTTTTATACTTATAGCAGTGTACATTTTTCATTAAATCATACTTTTATGACATATTTTATAACTTTTACAAATTAGTCATTTTAGGCATTTTCACCCGAAAATCACTTAATAAAAGTCGTTTCTCTAACCATAAACATGCATTTTCTACCATTAAACACAAAAATACCCACATATTCATCATGATTTAAAACCTTAGACTTTAACTATATCCCAAATTAGTGGTAGAAATAGATAGATCTTGTTACGAGGATTTCAAAAACATTAAAATCATTAAAAATGAGGCTAGAATGGGCTTACAATCGAGCTTGGAAGCTTGAAAAACCCTATCCATGGTTTACCCTTGTGAAATTCAGCCATGGGGTTGAAGATGGACAAAAATTTCCTTTTAATTTTGTTTTTAATTCATTTTAATTACTAAATGACCAAAATGCGCCTATTTTTTGTCCAAAAGTTTAACCAATAATCTAATTAACATTTAAGGACCTCCAATTTAAAATTTCATGGCAATTAGACACATCTAGCTTCTAGAACTCAAGTTTTGCACTTTTTACGATTTAGTCCTTTTGACTAAATTGAGTGCCCAAACGTCGAAATTTTCAAACAAAATTTTCACAAAATCATTCCGTGAAACTGTAGACCATAAAAATATAATAAAAATATTTTTTTTCTCGTCAGATTTTTGGTCCCGAAACCACTGTTCCGACTAGGCCGAAAATCGGGTTGTTACAACATGAGCTATCACATGGTCATGTGCCACAAACGGCCACCCCACAGAGCTGTGTGTCATTATTGTTTTTAGTGCAGGTTTCACATGGTTTGAGACATGGCCATGTGTTTCAAGTCAATATGTAACACGGTCTAGCACACATCCTAAGACATGGCCTTGTGACCCAACATCGAATGCACACACAGTTTGGCACACGATTTGCGACATGACCGTATGACCCTATTTCGAATACCCACATAGGTGGACACACGAGCGGAGACACGACTGTGTCTAGACTTCAAATGTTCAGACGTCCTGGGCTATGTCACACGGCCTAGCCACATAGCCATGTCACCCCTATTTCAAAAGTTCTTAAGTTTTTCCTAAATTTTCTAATTTCTTTTGATTTGATCCCAAACTATTTTTAGGGCCCCATAAACTCCATAACTGTATTTTTTTCCATGATTAGATTCAATTATTATATGTTAGTATTTAATTTGTATAGTTGTTTCTATTGTGAAGTTAAATGTTATGTTTTGTTCGGTAATATTCTGTAACCGTAATCCAGCAAAGAAAACGGGTTAGAAGTGTTACAATCTTGCATAAAGCATAGGTATTTTTCAGGAAAAAAGTTTATTGTTATAAATATCATAAACAGGTTTGATTTTTAAAATTTTAATGTTTCGTTGTGAAAGAAAACCATTTTTAAACTTGATTTTTCCAATAGAGAGAAGGTTTACCTTTGAATTACATATACCATTGAAGTTTGAAAGATTGTCTTGAATTTTATGTTCTTCTTCTACTCTCAGGCGTATGATAAGATATTTAATGGAAAGTTCTTTTTGTTTGTGGCATTAGACCTTCTCAAATTTTTTACAAGAGTTGGGCAATCTGTCAATAATGATAGAGACTTCCATTTGCTTATCAAGAGTTATTCCTTCATGTCGAATATCATGTGCAAGCACTTGGAGATCGAAGGCTTGTTCTATCACAAATTTATTGTCCACCAATTGAAATCTAAAATAATGGATACATGCACAACTTTGATACCTAACTTTTTTAGTGCCATACTTTTGTTACAATGCCTTTCCAAGTACTCTTTGTTGAAACATATGTTTTATTGCAATAACCATACAAATTTTCAAAAGGACAATTGAGTAAATAATTCTACAGTGGTATGATTTTTCTCCCATTTATTCACATTCTTTTCATGCTTAGATTTTTCTTCAACAGTCATAGCTTTAGCATCTTTTTTCTTGGGGCTTTTTTCCACCAAAATGTATAAGACATTCTAAAGTGCTAAGTTGAAAAAGAATCGTTTTCTTCCTTCTTTTATAATTTGCACCATGAATGCAAAAAGGTCAATTTAGATCAATGGCTTAAGTAGTTTCGGGCAAGCATTCAACAACATTCTCCATAAGGGTATTGTCTCAAATTGATAGACAACGTTGCACAATAATTCTTCTTAATAGGAGTATAAGATCAATTTATTATTACTGAAGAATCACAACTTTAATAGTTAAAATAGGATGACAAAGATTGAGGTGCAGATCAGGTTACTCTCTTGAGACAATACTCGCCCTTTTAGTGATAATAACTAATGTAAATAGGTTGCATTGCATGCCATTCTCACTATACACCCATTGTATACCTTGTTAACCTACACAAATTTAAAGCAAACTTAAAAAGAAACATTTATTAAACTTTAACTAGCCTGCACAAGTTTAAAGCAAGCTTCAAACAAACATTTATTCAACTTTAAATAAATGCATTGAAAACAAAAGTGGGTTAAGTAAACATATATTAATAAATTTTTTAAATAAAAAAATTTCATTCCTTTTTATTCAAGTACTCTAATATATAATTAAATTAAAATTAATTAAATAATGATAATTATATCAAATTAAAATTAATATATCATATTATATATTAAATTGGAGTTTGAGTACATATGATATGAGTAAATATAATATATACTACTTCCTATATTTTTCTTCTTTGGTATAATTATGGTTTTAATTCTTACGATGTGTTTAAGAAATTCAAATCAATCAAATTTAGTTTCCACATTTGAACAATTTGGTGGACCTAATCGATGTGCAAAAGATGGGGCAACCAATAATTTTGTTGGAAAAAATTAGGTACATGAAAATGCAAAATCAAAGCCCTAAAACTATGCATATTAAGGTTCCAAATTAAAACGTGGTTTCCCCCTTTAAAACATAAAAATCGCATCATTACCTCATGTATACTGATAACGTGAGATGTGGGTTTCCGTTGTCGCATAAATCCTACGGCCATTCATCACCAAAACATCTATTAAGTCAGCCACTTGCATTGTTTCATTGATAAGGAAAAATCACCAGTGACCACGTCGCTTTACAACCATTCAACACTCATGCCTAATCTTTGATCTTAAGCTATTAAAAAGGAACCATGCATCTTTTCAGAACTATTGTTTTTTTTTTTCCTTTTTAGAGTTAAATGTGATATTTAACTTTTAAATTATAATGAATTATTAGTTTATTATAATCTTTATTTTTTTTCAATGAAGTAATTATATTTGGCAAAAGTTATACATTTTAGGCTCCGTTTGTTTTATTGAAAATAACTTCCGGAAAATGATTTCTGGAAGATGATTTATTTTTTTGGAAAAGCTAATATTTTCTGATGTTTGGATGAATTTGTGTAAAATATTTTCTGTTATTTGGTAGATTTCTTAAAAATATTTCATAAAAGTTGTTTTCAATTAAACAAACATATATTTGGGATTTTCTTATTTTTTATTGTTTAATTGAATTTATTTTTATCTATAAATTTATATTTTACATTGTTTTTGCATATATTAAAAATATTATGTTAAATTCAGATTCATTACAACGTCATTTTTTAATTACATGACTACTAAGTGAGTATTTTTTATTTAAAAATGTGACATAAAAAATGACAAAAAAATTTAACGATGTCAACAATTGGACTTGATTTTCAAATTTAAAAAGTAAAGGGGATAAATTCTTGAAAATAAAAGTACAAAGACTAAATTACAAATCTGTGAAGTGTACATAGACTTATGACATATTTTAACTTTTATACTACAAAACATTTATTATTAATATATATATTTATAATTGTAATAAATATTTATTATTAAAATATTAATATTGAATATTTTCAATAATATGTGAATAATATTATTTAAATTTATTATTTTTATAATTTATTATATGACTAAATATAAATAATTAAATATGTATGTTTAATAATATTGAAAAATATAATATTTTAAATATTTTTAAAAATAAAAATAAAATTTATTATCAATATAATAATATTAAGCTTGATTTAAGTTATTTTTTATATAAAAATAAAATTATCTATAAATGAGCTCTTTTCCGAAAAATGACTTACGCTTTTCAAAAGAGTAAGTTATTTTACAGGAAAAAGGGCATACTTTATCTTGACCTGTAAGTCATTTTCCGTTAACCAAACTATTTTTTGTGAAACAAACACAGGAAAATGCAGAAAACATTTTCCGTAAAACCTTTTACATGCAAACAAACAGATATCCAAAAGGTAACAATATTAATTTTTTAATTTTTAATTTAGGGCTAGGGTTGACTTCATAAAAATTAATTGCTAATATTATTAGGTTTCAATTCTCATAGTTTTGTTATTGAAATAAATTTATTATCAAAATTTATAATAAGATTGTTCAAAAAAAATTAGTGTAAATGGTGAATTTATTTTAATTTTGTGTTTAAACACGGTTTGATGACTATGATTTTTTTTAGCTTTTACCATTGATTTGATGAAATTAAATGTTTTTTTGGCTCTCCAACTTTATAAAAAAAAAAGTCATTTTAGCCCTACATTTAAATTTTCATCTATTGTAGCCATTGAACTTGTATTTTTTTTGTCAAATCACCCCAAAATTGATGAAAAAGTTAGCAGATAAATGGATTGTTGTGCAGATGTCATGTTAACATTTAATTAATTTTTTAATATTTGAAAATATTTTTATATTTTAATGATTTTTAAAATTTAAAAATGCTATTTTTATAATTGTTTTATTTTTTAAAATTTTAAAAAATTGATTAAATGCTATCATGTCATCTATGTGGCAATCCACATGTATGTCACATCAACAAAGCTAATAGATGTTAACTTTTCCATCCAATTTTGGGTGATTTCACCAAGAACACAAGTTTAAAGGTTAAAAAGGGTGAAAATTAAATAGAAAGCTAAAATAAAATTTTTTGTAAAGTTAGAGGGCTAAATAAGTTATTACACATTTAAATAATATACCAGTAGCAGCATAAGCTCTATCTGCTTGAATTATCAAAGGAAAAGGTAGTTTCTATTAGTGGAGTCATTGCTTGTTGCTATCCATTCATCCCTGTTGGAAAATATACTACTGCAAAACCAATTCGTTAGCACTGATTGGAAAAATAAACCAAGAATGAAATCAAAATTTACTACTTCACAGAAAAAACCACTACCTTAGAAACGAATTCGCCCTAATCGATGTAATCATGTAATGGACGTTGTCCCCCAAGGTTAACATAATGCTTCAATATTCGTACACCTGAATAAGGAAGGTAGAACACAATCGGAATTTCTTCTTTTAGGTAAATCACATTAGAATTAATTCTCAAGAAAGTTTGGAAGGGTCATTGACGGTCCCGCTTAAAACCCAAACTCCGAGAAAAAAATTCCTCTAATGTAATTTACGAAAAAAGACATACTTTTAGAAAGGAATAAAAATAGGCGAAGAGAAGAAAAGAGTTTTTTGATTGTTGTATTTTTCTTTGTGTGAAAATTGAGGAAAATAGCTCTCTATTTATACTAGTAATAGAAGGGTAAAACAATAAATATGTAGGGGCAAAAGAGAAAAAATCATAAGGTCAGTTGACCCACCATTTCCACACAATAATAAACAATATATTCTTTGTAACAGTAAGAAAAGGGGGGGAATTTGCTTTAAAAAATTATTTTCTGGAAAATAATATAAAAGTTTTATCAAAAAAGAACTACACATGGCACGTGGCAAAGACACGTGTTAACATGGACACAGACCCTATCGGTGATGGCGTGCGTGAGTCAGGCCTATAGCCCAATTACTCAATGAGAGTAAGAAGTAAGACTATACATAAACCCTCTCAATAGCCTATACTTAACCAATGTGGGATATACCTACTTACCAACAATCCTTTGCATTACCAACAATCCCCCGCTAATGCAAAGTAAATTAGAAAATTTTTGTAAACGTTAGAAAGACTAGAGGTTTTTCTAGTTAAAATGTGAGAAGAGCAATAGAAAAATTATATATTCCATATCTTCTCTCAAAAAATACATTAAATCTGTGTGATGTACAAAATCACAGAGATATAATGGAATATTGTAATACCTGCTATCTCAGGAGGTGAGATATTCCTTCCCTCGGACTAATATCCACATCAATGATACCTCCATCGGTCTATTTGTATCCACCTTATTCAATACGGAGTAAAATTCGTGCCCAATCGGAAGGTACACTAGATTGGTCGAGGTTGTACAAAACTTCTCCCATTTATGAAATTGAATCAAATCTCGTATGTTGCCTTGCAATGCAATTAGCGAATCGAAACTTCTTTCCTGTAAAGGGATTTTTTGTTAGACCGCTCAAAGATTATTATCGAGCTCCTTTTCTCAGATGGTAGCATGGTTATCTGCTACGGATTAGATGTTGGAAAGGTTATTATGCATGTTTTTTGGGGTTACAAAACAAAGAAAAGACAGAGAATTCATGAAATCCTGAATAAAAAGTTTATGAACAGTGATTCAATTGATTATGACAGCCTGGAGGTTTTGGCTACTAGTAAGGGCAATTTATAGAAGACATCTGAAGCTTTACTTGTTGTGCAAATTTGGTCACTATATTTGAAGATCGTATCGAACCAACAATAGAAAGTTTCCAAAAATGACCTGCCTGTCATGCTATAGAGGATGCATGGCATGACACGACTCCATTTTGCCGAATTTGAAAGTGTGTTGCATCATAGGTAAGGCATGGTGTGACACTGCAGCACCCCACACCCGTGCCCTACGTCGGGACGGAATACAAGGCATTACTAAACTTGAACAGGTACCTATCACATTTTCAATTCACCAAGACTCACTCCAATTTAAAATTTTTAAAACTATGCTTAAAATTCCTTAACATGGACTTACGAGGCCCCAAACATCCGTTGGAAACCACTCAGGACCAACTCGAGTCCTTTAACCAACCATATAATAATGACTTTTAAAACAGGGTACACGCCCGTGTGGGGCAATACACCCATGTGGCCGCTATGACATGGTCGTGCTGATGGCCCCTGTGGTTCACACGACCTAAGCATAAGGGGACACGCCCATGTCCAAACCCATGTAAATTAAATTCCAAATTCGAACGTACAGGGGTTTTCACACAGCCAGACACACGCCAGTGTCCATGGCCCGTGTCCCTCACACGGCCATGACATGCCCATGTCTTATCCCATGTCTAAGAACCTTGACATTCTGTGTCTGATGTCAGCAACCAAATAGGGCCAAGGAACATGCCCGTGTCCAGAGGCAGTGTCCTCTACATGGCTGAAACACATGGCCATGTCTCTGTCCGTGTGTTTACTACCATGCATACTGACTTGCGAATGTTACGTGTAGAGGACACACGGCCGAATAGCACGCCCATAGGGCTGACCGTGCGTCAAACACAACCCAGACACATACCCGTGTGTCTACCCGTGTGGACAATATAAGGCTATCTACCAAGCCTTTTGCCACCCTGAAACACAATCCAATACCATCCATCACACCAAAGTCTATCATAACATGATTTCCCAATCAAGTAACCATAACTAACACCTATATACATTTCACATATGTTTAAGTGACTAATTTATGTACTTTGCTATCCATACACTGAAACTCACATGTTTAACCATACCCACAATTTTCTCATTCATGAAAGACCTTTTTGTATTCATATAACAACTTTCAATATTAGCCATTTTTCATGGCCTTATACAAAATGAGTCAAATGCTAAAACAAGCCAACACATTTGGCCCCAAAACAGTGTGACACGAAAACAAGACAAAAGTTCCTATACATTCCATAATCAAAATAAAAGAACTGACTATACCAAGTGCTTCAGATGATAGTGTGACTGGTTTCTCTGACGTATGCAATGATCCTCGAGCTACTTTGGTGGCACTATAAGAAAATGGAAAGGAAAAGGGGTAAACATAAAGCTTAGTAAGTTGCACAAAAATAAACATCGACTAATTATCATACAAAAATATGCTCATAACATTTCATAGCTTATCCATGAAGACAATGAATAGACATAAGTATAACTTACTCATTACTATCCAGTACAATTAATATGGCATATATTGAGCCACAATCTCATACATTTCAAGTAGGTACCTGTACCACTCACAATATGGTCATAAATTTTCTCATTTTGATACAAATCGTAAATCTTTCGTTGAATCATTTGGAATATTACCGGATACTCAATAACCCCGAACATGAGATGAAATGCCTACGCCATGTCCCAAACATGGTCTTACACTGGCTATCACATCGAAGTCGATGTCGTGTCCTAAACATGTCTTACACTGACTTTCATTTATCGAGACCGATGCCATGTCCTAGACAAGTCTTACACTGGCTCTTATCTATCGGTGTCGATGCCATGTCCTAGACAGGTCTTACACTAGCTTGTATACCCTGAGGCCGATGCATGTCCCAAACATGTCTTAAACTAGCTCTCGTCTCAATGCTGATGCATGTCCCAAACATGCCTTACACTAGCACTCATGATGTGGCCGATGCATGTCCAAGACATGTCTTACACTGGCTCACATACCACCTAATTTCATGGTATGAATATCCAAGTCTATTCCAAATGTTCAACCGGAAATCTTTACTACAGTAATTTCTCGACATGCATTATCATAATCACAATTCCGCAATTCATGCAATATCAATTCAATCATACATCACAGCAATTTAGTTGCATTATTAACATACAACTTACCTCGGTATACAAAATGTGAGCGACTATTTCGACTTAGTCCGTTAGCTTGGCTTTTCCCCAGTCTAGGCCAAGATTTTGTAATTCTTGATCTAAAATAATAAGAATTCACAAATTTAATCATTTTATCGATCTAGGTACTCAACAATTTATGATTAGGAAAAATGACCATTTTGCCCTTAGACCCGAAATTTGATTTTTATCATATTTTCTCATTAATCAAACCTAACCGAATACTGTTTATACTAGGAGCAGCCCACAATTCTTATTATTTCACACATTTATTACCTATTTTTCAACTTATGCAAAATGGTCCTTAGTTAGGGTTTCCATGAAAACTACTTCATAAAAGTTGTTTATTTCACAACCATGATTCATTTTCTTCCATAAAATTTAAGAAAACAACATGAACACTCTCATGGTAAAACCCTAGACTTTTAACCATTTTGCAAAATAGCCCCTTCATTTGAAAGCTCATGCCATAAGGGTTCCAAAAATGCAAAAATTATCAAGAATGGTCATGAAAATCACTTACTTTCAAGAGTGAAGAGTTGCTGCAACTTTTGAGCTCCTAAAACCCCCAAAATGGTTGAAATTTTCAGTGCAAAAAGATGACACTATTGCTCCCCGTTCTTTATTTTATTTTTAGTCAAAATTGGTCACCTAAACCACCTAACTTTGAAATTTTCACTCTTTCTTGACCCTATGGCCGACCAAGCTTCCTATAAGTTTCTATTTGCATTGTAAACACCCCTAAATATGGTCCTTTAGCAATTTAACACCTTTGGCTATTAAAAAAAGACTTTTGCCCTTTATGCAATTTAGTTCTTTTTCGCAATTAAGCTCACAATCGCTAAAACTAATTCACTAAATATTTCATGCATTAATATAATCATGCTATAACACCAAAATAATAATAAAATGATTTCTCTAACTTTGGATTATGGTCTCGAAACCACTATTCCGACTAGGCTCAAAATCAGACTGTTACAGACACGATGATAAAATTCTATATTTTTGGGCTCAAAGATTGGTATGTGATGACATGTGTAACACCCTGAATTTGGGCCTAGAAGTTTTGGGCCTTGAGCATGGGAGCGGTTGAAGGCAGCTTATAATATTCTGTTGTGCGTGAAAAATTCGTTAATGAAGGCTTGTTTTAGTGGTTAAGTGTGCTGAGAAGTGTTGGAGAAGTCTTGGGTTCAAACCTGGACTCTAGCAAAAATTTTGATTTAAGGTGAATCAACCCTGGGTGTAGTAGGTAGGCCTTAAGAATATTGTTGGAGAAATTGTGACACAAAAAGCCTTGTGCCTTAGTGGCAAGTAGCGTGTGGAGCATTTAAGGGGAGGCATGGGTTCGAATCCCATGGCAAGCAAAGAGCATTTATTTTGCTAATAGGGGCCGGCAAGAATTGGTGTTGAATTTAAACTCTGATGATAGAGGGATCCCACATCGGGAAGCTAACATAAGAGTGGATGCGAAGCTGGCTTTAAATAGAGAGAACCATGAGGAGAGTAAGGTACCTTTCTTGGCTAATCCCTTTCGCTTTGTGGCGTGCTCGTTTGGGTTGGGCGTCGGCTAAGAGTGCTCAGAGCGTGGATTAACTCCAGTCTCCAATCAGTTGTGTATTTCTCAATACTCTAGCTGTAGGATGGCTACTTCGGGTCGCGATGGGTCGAAAGGGGCCATGTGGGCCCAATGGGCCTACGGGTCCAATTGGATAAGTTGTTTGATTGTGTAGATGGACTAGGCTAGGTGAATCTCATATCTGTGGCTAGATTTGGGCTAAAAGGGCCACACGAGCGTGTGGGCCCATTTGGGCTGAGAAAGGGCTTTAGGCCCATTCGTATTGTTATTCCTCTTTAGAATACTTTAGTTTACCAAATTACCAAAATACCCCTAGTTTGTAAAATTACTAAAATACCCTTGGTTTATAAAATCACCAAAATACCCCTGGTTTGTAAAATTACCAAAATACCCTTAGTTTACAAAATTACCAAAATACCCCTGGTTTGTAAAATTACTAAAATACCCTTGGTTTATAAAATCACCAAAATACCCCTAATTTGTAAAATTACCAAAATACCCTTAGTTTACAAAATTACCAAAATACCCCTGGTTTGTAAAATTACTAAAATACCCTTGCTTTATAAAATTACCAAAATACCCCTAGTTTGTAAAATTACCAAAATACCCCTGGTTTGCAAAATTATCAAAATACCCCTAGTTTGTAAAATTACCAAAATACCCCTGATTTGTGAAATTATTGAAATACCCTCGACTTGTAAAATTATTGAAATACCCTCGACTTGTAAAATTACCAAAGTACCCTTGATCTATAGAATTACCGTTTTACCCTCGATTTACAAAATTACCAGAATACCGAAATACCCCTGTAGGGTAGAATTACCGAAATACCCCTGTAGGGTAGAATTACCGAAATACCTCCGTAGGGTAGAATTACCGAAATACCCCTGTAGGTAGAATTATCACAATACCCCTGTAGGGTGGAATTACCGAGATACCTTGTGGGGTAAAATTACCATTTTGCCTCTAAGGTGTTAAATGACTATTTTGCCCTTGTGGCCAAGTGACTAACTTGGACTGTGTGGTTGACGAATTTGATTGTGAATATATGTTGGTATATGAATGACTTGACTGTGATTGTTTGATCCAAATATGGGCATGACATTCTGCATACATGACATGTTGCATGGGTTGGGATTTTGTACGGAGGAAGATCTGATCTGTTAGGATCGCATGGTTGCTTGACGACTGTGGATCCACCGAAGGCTTAAGAGCCGTATATTCGTACTGATTTGATAAAGTCGCACGGGTCGCCCAAGACGACTGTGGACCGATCAATGGCTGAGTGCCGATCATATTTACCCGAGGCTGTGTGTCGACTATATTACCGTCGCTGATGGCTATGTGCCGAACATGATACAGCTACCGATGGCTTAAAGCCTTTTGATTATGGCTTTGTGTCAACCTACATATGGCTCTATGCCAACCTGATTATGGCTGTGTGCCAAACGTATTTGCCTAAGGCTATGTGCCAATATATGGTTATTGATGACTCTGTGTCGATCCCATTTACCTAAGGCTGTGTGCCGGTTATGTTACTCTAGTTGATGGCTATGTGCCTAACATAATGCAGTTATAGATGGCTTTGTGCCACGTATTCTGTTAAGTGGCTTTGCCACATTATCTATTTCTGGTGGCTATACCACAAATATCTGTTCTGGTGGCTCTGCCACAATATCTATATCTGGTGACTCTGTCACAATATCTGATAACTGAGCAGCAATGCTGCAACTGTGGAGTGTAGGGCTGGGTGGGTTGAGCTATTCCCCACATGGAGTGTAGGGCTGGTACGGGTGGAGTGTAGCGGTTGGTTATAGGCTGGATTGGGTTGGGATTGCATTCACATTCTGATTTTTGATTCTGTTACCTGATACTGATTCTGATTTTGATTCTGTTACCTGATACTGATTCTGATTCTGATTTGTCACCTAATTCTGATTCTGATTCTGATTCTAGTTCTGATAATGTTTCTTATTCTGTAATGGGTTAAAGGCCATCTGGTACTGTCTGTTATAATGGGCTAAGGCCCAATTGGTATTGAAACTGTAAGTAAGGTCGGGACCAGACTTTTAATTCTTTTATATGACTGACTGTTCCTTTTATATAGTATGGGATTTCACATTGAGTTTTCGTAAACTCACCCCGTTTATTAACCTTTCAGGTAATTTTCAGCCTTAGACGGATCGGGGCTGCGAGGGGCTCGGAGGAAGGCACACACACTGTTTATGTTATAGTTTTGATTATTGCTTTTAAATGTTTTTATGTGGGTTGTAGTTAAGCCGTTGTGATTTTCTCGATTTCAAATTTGGAATTTTATTTATTGTTCTTATAATTGCTAGTAGTAGAACACGGTTTTCCAAAGCAACTACTGTTGTTCAAAACATCACGTAACCGCAATTGTTTTTAAATTAAGCTTCCGCAACTGCCCGAATTTTTTTCAAAGTTGTTAAGAATGTTATTCAGCTGAGGTTTTCTAACAAGGTTTAAAAAGGGTACAAGTTTTTAATTATTAAGAAGGGTTTTTAATAGAAACATGGTTTCCGAAAAACACTTCAATGTGACACGCCAGATTCGAGCCAAACTTTCAGGCCGGGTTTGGGGTGTTACAACATGGCTTCAGTTTGGCCTCTCCGAGACTTGTAAAAGGCCCTCAGTTGTTCGTACATGCACCCTACTAACGTCTGACTCCTCTGTTGTTATTCGAAACCTGTTTCCTTCTAATTCTAACATACAATAAAAAGTGTAATTTCTAATTCTAACGAATCAAAACAACATCATATACAATATGTACAAATTAATTGAAGTTTGATGGGTTAAAATCTATGTCGTGCTACTAGACTTGTCTAACAATTCCTTGAACTTCACCATCGACTTCATCCGTCAATCTCGACCATTGTTGGTCCTCCAGTCAATTCCATTTATTCCAAGATCTCACCATTTATCCATTTCTCTTGCATTATGAATACCTACACAACTTGGAAAGTGCCTTTGACAATGGTCATTAGGGATTAAATTGAATAAAACGTAACATTCCTCCCTAAGCAGTCCTTCACTTTGGGAATCACAACCATATTTAAACACTTCTATTTTGTTATCAATTTTTATAATAAGCTCGTTTCACTTGAGATCGATTTTTCATTTAGAAGTGGCCAAAAATGGCCTAACCAATAGAATGGGGATTTCTCGATTTTTCTCAAAATCAAGGACTAAAAAGTCGATGGGGATTATAAATCCCCATACCTTGACCAATACATCCTCGAGTAAACCTTTTAGATGTAACAAGGATTTATCAGCTACTTGTAGCATTATCAAGGTGTCTTTTAGTTCCCTAAGTCTGAATTTCTAATAGATTCATAAAGGCATTAAATTTATGCTAGCCCCTAAATCACATAGAGCCTTACTGAAATGCTAATCCCCTATCTCTATTGGGATTGTAAAACTACCCGAATCTTTCAATTTTTGGAGTATCTACTTCACAATTAGCATGCTACATGAGGCGTTAATGTCAATTTGCTTTCCCTTTTTTTCATTTTTGTAGGTCGTTTCATTATTTCCTTTATGTATTTAGCATACTTCAGAAATTTATTAATAAGTTTAAGGAGCGGTAGATTGACATTGAGGGATTTAAATAAACTGGGAAAACTTACAAAATCTGCCTCATCAAGAATGGTACCTTCGTTGTGCTCGATCTTTTATTTCCAGACCAGATATTGATTTAGCTATCCCCTTGATCGGTTGATGGTGATTGGCTTCCTCCTCTTCCGTGGGTTCATCAAACTTTTTTGTAATCTCTTCCTCTTCAAGGATGGGCTTACTTGACGAGTTCAATTCTTTTCCCTATAGTAAAGAAATTGATTTTACGTGTTCCTTCCCATCTTTCCAAGGGTTGTTCTCCGTGTTTCTTGGGAGACTCTAGCCATTTTTTCTTTTGTAGCTTTGCCATTAATTGGATCATTTGATCGCAAAGGTTGTCCATTCAGGATTTGAGTCGTCCGCATGTCACTTGGACTTTTCAATTTTTTATCTTTATTATTTGTATCTCTCCTCTAATTAATTGAATCTTTGACTGCATGCAGCATGGTCATTCCCCATGATTCTTTGTTGTAATGGTGGAGGTTGATAAGGAGGGTTTTGTTGGGTTTGCGCTTGATTTGCACCTCTATGGTTGCCTCCTCTCTTAAGGTTTGGATGATCCCTCTAATCGGGATTATAGTTATTTGAATAAGGATCTCGACCCTTATTAACTATGTAGCTTGCCTACTTTGATTGGTTCTCAAAATCAAGCTTCATTCTTATTGGCTTGACTGACGTGTCAAAACAGTTAAGCTTTTCTAAAATTCATTGGTATCAATCATCGTCATTATCTTCATTCACAACTTTTACTATTGAAGGCCTGGATTTGTACATAAATCTATTATTGGGCCACATGTACGAATTGATGACCATATCATCAATGATTTTGTAGGCTGATTCGTACGTATGAAATATGAGAGATTTATCGGTTGTTCCATTTAGGCTAGATCTGATGTGTCTGTAACACCCCGAACCCGAAACCGACATCGGAGTCGAACACGAGGTGTTAACTGACTTTAACCCCTTATAAAATTTATTTTCCAGACACTGCCCAATCTGTGTACTAGTCGTTTTAAAAATCATATCTTGAGTTTCGTAACTCAAAAATCAGTTTCGTAATTTTTCCCAGAAACTAGACTCATGTGCCCATCTATGTATTTTTTTCTAGAATTTTTGGTCGGGCCAATTAGTACAGTTTATTAGTCAAAGTCTCCCATGTTGCAGGGGTCGACTACACTGACCTTTGCCCATTACGACTTGGATATCTCCCTGCACGGGGCTTCAATACTGATGCCGTTTGTTTCTATGAAAACTAGACTCAGAGAGGAATCTGTACATATATGGTACGACCCCTAATTATCTCTGGTTAATTTATAATGAATTTCCAAAGTCGGAGCAGGGAATCCAGAAACCGTTCTGGCCCTGTCCCACAAAAATCTGATTATCTCTTAATATACTGCCCATATGATCTTTTCGTTACTTCCTCATGAAAACATACTCATCGAGCTTCGATTACATAATTTATTCATCAATTAATTCCACTCCTACTATTTTTAGTGATTTTTCAATCTCATGACACTGCTGCTGCCAGCATCTGTTACGAAAGTAACTAGGTCCATTTCATGCCTACCCTTGATCCAACTCAATCGAACATTCGTGCCATCTTCGCATGGCTTAAAGTTTACATGCCAAAGTTCAAACACAACGTAATAGCTTATACATGCCAAAATGTTCTTCTAAGCCAACTAAGAAGAAAGTACCAAAACTTGCTATCCGGTGTGATGACTTCGATGACGGCCTGACCCCGCAAAAATAGATGAGTCCAAGCAACCTATAATGGGTGACAAGGAAACACCGAGTGAGTTTATAACTCAGTAAGTCATAAGCAATGCACTACCATCCATCAATAACATTATCACAAGAGGAAACAAAATGGAACGAGACAATTTACTCCATCCATACCGAACCATACCATAGTTCCTCCAACCTATCGATTCAGTTTCATATCAATTCATGCATTCACATTCCATATACTCATCAATAGGACATTGAGGCAATTTCATAAATCAATTTATTTTCGTTACAATCAAACGACTAAACAGCCTTTCACCCATCCTACGATAAATTTTATGTACGTGACTTCAAGTATATTTGTCACATAGGTTCAAACTTACCGAGCTCAACACCAAGTATAAGCATAGCACCTATTAGCCATGTACTCAAGACACTTACCCGATCCGCTGTCCGCGATCGACTCAATAGTGTCGCACACATAGTGTCCATAATGATTCACGAATGTATATTGAGTCCGCACACTCAGTGCTATATAATCAACTCGCACACTTAGTGCTACGTAATCAAATCGCACACTTAGTGCTACATAGTCAAACTCGCACACTTAGTGCCGCATGGTCAATTCGCACACTTAGTGCATCATATTCATTTCGCACACTTAGTGCAACATAGTCAAATCGCACACTTAGTGCTGTACAATTTAATCCCGCGCACTTAGCGCCAATCTCATGGTCATAAATGGTTATACCCGCACGTTTAGTGCCGAGATCAACAACTCAGTACATCTTACCTCTTTTCTTTCCATTCAACAATTTCATTATCACATCCGTACATGCATATATATATATGTATATTTATTCATTCCATTCAGCATCAATACATAAACATTACGACCATTTGAAATAACGCCAACTACATGCTTAATGACTTACCTCGTGTTGGGTAAGACGGTTCCAACTCGGCTACTCGATGACCTTTTCTTTGCCTTTGCTCGATTCACCTCCTTTAACTCCTTGAGCTAAATCAAACAAATTTAACTCATTAAAGTCTCATTTTGCTAGCTTATGGCCGAACATGACAAGGAGTTTGATGGGTCATATGGCCACCTTTTAGCTCAAATACACAATGGTCATATGCGTTTTTTAATCACATCAAATGATTCAATACAATTCACTCGAACATCAAAAGAGAACCTCAAGGTACTTAGTCCATATACACATTAGACATTAGAGTCACATATGTACGAATTCACGAATCGAATTCGACATATTAGCTAATTTTCCCTTTAGCCGAACCTTCTAAGTCAAGATAAAGCCATCAACATGCTTACCTTTGGCCGAACATACACATCAACTTAGGTGCCCATTTATATGGCCGAACACACCCATGTCTATGTTAAGGCCGATTACAACACTCAATACATTCTACAAGTATGGACACTTGCATTGACTAAACACCATTTCTATTATTTTTACTCCAAAGCCGAATGCCTCTCAAGCCCTAAGCTCATGATCCTTTCATCATTAAGCAAGTGTTATAGCACAACTAACATCCATTTTCAATTTGAACACCAACATAAAAATATTAAACATGAAAATCCATAGCCGAAACCTATACATGACATTACTCATTCCACCCATCGAAACAATATTTGTTTAAGACATCAAGCATTTTATTTGGGTATTACATATATGAGCATTTAGAATTTATATTTTTAGCAAGATCAATTTCTTTCCTCAACACATTCTTCATCAAAACTTAAAGGAAGTAATCAAATTTCCTTCTTTAATAGCCATAGCCGAATGCTCCATCCATCCATCAAAGTTAAAAATTTTGCATGGTCTAAGTAAGAACCATGATAATTAACCTAAAACAAGCTAAAATTTCACAACTTTAACACAATATACTAACCTTATTAAGCATTCAAATGGCCGAAAATTCTTTGCCCCTATTCCTTCCTTCACATTCGGCTTAGAAGAAACAAAGATGAACACTTAGTTTTCTTCACCCATTTCCCCCCCTTCTCAAGCTTCAAGTGACCGAATGTTTTTGCCCCAATTCTTTCTTTCAATCCGGCCAAGAAGACAAAGATGAAGCTTTGTCTTCATTACTTTTCTTTTTATTCATTCTTTAATCTATTTCCCTTCTTTTGCATAAAATAATGGCCATTTAATTAAGATTTAATACATATTATATATATATGACCATCATGGCCGGCCACCACTTAAAATAAAAGGGGTATTTGACATGCAAGTACAACTATTTGCAACATGCATAAATGGGCCACCTTACATTAGCCTAGCACATTTCTAAATTTTCTCACATAAGTCCTATTTAATAAAATTTCACTTACAATTTACAAAATTCCACCATGAAATTTTCACACATGCATATATACATATTCTAGACAATAAATATCACATTCAAACATTTCGGCGACTCGGTTTAGCGGTCCCGAAACCACTTCCCGACTAGGGTCAATTTTGGGCTGTTACAACTCTCCCCCACTCAGGAAATTTTCGTCCCCGAAAATCTTACCGGTAAATAGGTTTGGGTATCGTTCTTTCATCGAGCTCTCGGTTTCCCAAGTAGCTTCCTCGATCCCGTGTTTGAGCCATAACACTTTTACTAGGGGAACTCTTTTGTTTCGCAACTCCTTCACTTCACGAGCTAGGACACGCATCGGCTCTTCTTCATAACTCATATCAGCCTGAATTTCAACCTCTGACGGACTAATTATGTGCGAAGGATCAGATCTATAGCGCCGAAGCATCGATACATGAAAGACGTCGTGAATCTTTTCAAGTTCAGGGGGCAAAATCAATCTATATGCAACCGGCCCCACTCGTTCGGAAATTTCGTACGGCCCAATGAATCTCGGGCTCAACTTGCCTTTACGGCCAAATCTGAGTACCTTCTTCCAAGGTGACACTTTAAGAAACACTTTATCTCCCACCTGATATTCAATGTCCTTTCGTTTTAAATCCGCATACGATTTTTGACAATCTGTGGCTACCTTCAGACTTTCGCGGATTACCTTTACTTTTTGTTCGGCATCTTTAATCAAATCAACTCCGAAAATTTTACTTTCACCGAGCTCGGTCCAAAACAATGGCGTACGGTATTTACGACCGTACAAAGCCTCATAAGGTGCCATCTTAATACTTGATTGAAAACTATTGTTGTAAGCGAATTCAATCAAAGGTAGATACCGTTCCCATGAACTACTGAACTCGAGGATGCAACATCTCAACATATCCTCAAGTATCTGAATTATCCGCTCGGATTGACCATCGGTTTGGGGGTGAAAAGCGGTGCTAAAATGCAGCTTGGTACCCAAAGCTTCTTGCAATTTCTTCCAAAATCGTGAGGTAAATCTCGGATCTCTATCCGACACGATAGAAATAGGTACTCCATGTAATCTCACAATCTGAGAGACATACAATTCGGCTAGTTTATCCAATGAAAGATCCGTACGCACGGGGATAAAGTGAGCCGACTTAGTCAGTCTATCAACCACAACCCAAATTGCATCCTTCTTACTTGTTGACAATGGCAGTCCGGACACAAAGTCCATTGTGACTCGGTCCCATTTCCACTCGGGTATCATGATCGGCTGAAGTAACCCTGAAGGCACTTGATGTTCCGCTTTCACTTGTTGACATATTAAACATCTCGAAACAAAGTCGGAGATGTCCCGTTTCATACCATGCCACCAAAACCGACGTTTCAAGTCGTTGTACATTTTCGTGCTCCCCGGGTGAATTGACATTCGGCTACAATAGGCTTCGTTCAGAATCATCGAAATGAGTTCCGAATTCCTTGGAACACACAAACGATTTCTGAACCTCAAACAATCATCATCATCAATTTGAAACTCCGATTCCTCGTTCGGAAAACACTTAGCCCGTTTTGCAACCAATTCATCATCGACTTTCTGAGCTTCACGAATTGGTGAGTCAATAATGGTTTAGCTTTTAATTCAGCTACTAACACATTGTCTGGTAGAACAGACAAATGCACGTTCATCGCTCGTAAAGCAAACAATGAATTCCAGCTTAAGGCGTCCGCAACCACGTTAGCCTTTCCCGGGTGGTAATCAATGACAAGCTCGTAATCTTTCAACAACTCAAGCCAACGTCTTTGTCGCAGATTCAAGTCTCGTTGAGTCATCAAATATTTGAGACTTTTGTGATCCGAAAATACATGGCACTTCTCACCAAACAGATAATGTCGCCATATTTTTAAAGCAAACACGATGGCAGCTAGTTCGAGATCATGGGTCGGATAATTCCTCTCGTGTGGCTTCAATTGTCTCGACGCATAGGCCACGACTCGACCTTCTTGCATTAATACGCAACCCAACCCAAGTAGGGATGCGTCACTATAAATGACAAACTCTTTACCTGATTCGGGTTGCACCAAAATTGGAGTTTCAGTCAAATGAGTTTTCAGTTGGTCGAAACTTTTCTGACATTTCTCTGTCCACTCGAACTTAACATCCTTTTGAAGTAGCTTCGTCATTGGTGTGGCTATCATCGAGAAACCTTTCACAAATCGTCGGTAATAACCGGCGAGCCCCAAAAAGCTCCGAACTTCAGTAATATTTCTCGGAGGTTTCCAGTCCAGTATGGCTAAAATTTTGTTCGGGTCAACTCGAATACCCGACGCGGATACCACATGACCCAAGAAGCTAACCTCTCTTAACCAGAACTCACTCTTACTGAACTTAGCATATAACTGCTTATCCCGCAAAATTTGTAACACTAGCCTCAGATGCTCAGCATGTTCGGTCTCATCTCTTGAATAGACCAAGATGTCATCAATGAACACAACTACGAACCGATCCAAATATGGTCTGAGGATCCGATTCATCAAATCCATAAACACCGCAGGGGCATTAGTGAGCCCAAACGGCATCACTAAGAACTCGTAGTGACCGTACCTCGTTCTGAAAGCAGTTTTGGGTACGTCCGAATCTCGAATCCGCAACTGATAATAACCCGATCTCAAATCTATCTTTGAAAACACCGATGCTCCCTTTAATTGATCAAACAAATAATCAATACGCGGTAACGGATACTTATTCTTTATCGTCACTTTATTTAGTTGACGATAGTCAATGCACAACCTCATGGTTCCGTCCTTCTTTTTCACGAACAATACTGGTACACCCCAAGGTGAGAAACTTGGTCGAGCGAAACCTCTATCCGTCAACTCTTGCAATTGAGCTTTCAATTCTTTTAACTTGGTTAGTGCCATACGATACGAAGCTATCGAAATTGGCGTAGTTCCAGGTACAAGCTCAATACCAAACTCTATCTCCCGAACAGGTGGCAAACCCGGTAATTCTTCAGGAAGAACATCCGGGTATTCACAAACCACCGGCACAGATTCGTGTTTCTTTCCTAACTCTTTGTCATCAAGTACATACGCAAGGTATGCTTTGCACCCTTTTCTTACATATTTCTGGGCCAACATTGCCGATATTACAGCTGGCAATCCCCTTAAGTCCGTAGACTCAATTCGAATTATCTCGTTATTTGCGCACCTCAAATCAATGGTCTTGCTTTTGCAATTCACAACCGCATCATGCGCGGTCAACCAATCCAAACCAAGAATAACATCAAATTCGTCAAACGGCAAAAGCATCAAATCGGCCGGAAGACAGGATTCTCGGATTTTTAGAGGGCATCTCTTACACACTTTATCAACAAGTACGCATTGACCCAAAGGGTTTGACACTCGAATTACGAGCTCAGTAGACTCAACAGGTAGAGTCTTACTGGTTGCTAAGGTTTCGCATACATATGAATGAGTAGAACCAGGGTCAATCAATGCAATCACATTAGTATCAAAGAGAGTGAAGGTACCAGTGATGACATCGGGGGAGGATGCCTCCTCTCGTGCGCGAATGGCATATGCTCTAGCAGGAGTACGGTTCTCGGCTCGATCGGCCGTATCAGAGGCCCCCCTCTGACTACCACCCCTGCCTCCTAAAATTCTCGGTGGTCTACCTCTAGATGTCACTCCACTAGGTCTTGCACCTTGAATCTTATTCTTCTCATCCAGCTCCGTGCAATCTCTAATGAAGTGGTCCTTCGAACCGCATCCGTAACAGGCCCTGCTAGTAGACTTGCTCCAACATTCACCTAAGTGTCGTCTTCCACATTGGGGACATTCAGGTTTCTCGTGACGATTATTGCCCACACTAGCTACCGAAGTAGCTCGGGAGCCCATCGATGGTCTTGCCCTGATGGAAATTCCCGCAGTCGCCCTCGACTTATTAATGTCCTCCCTGAACTTCTTTACAGCTGAGAACGAAGCTTTACCCGTCGATCTTTTACGATAATCTCTAACTTCAAATTCAGCCTTCCTCTTCTCCTTTCCAAGTTCTTCCGCCTTGCAGGCTCGTTCGACTAGTGTTACAAATTCTTTTATTTCCAAAATACCCATTAGTAGCTTTAAATCTTCATTCAATCCTTCCTCGAATCTTTTGCACATAGCAACCTCATCAGATACACACTCCCGGGCATACCTACTGAGTCTTACGAATTCATGTTCGTATTCAGATACAGTCATACGGCCTTGCTTGAGTTCCAAGAACTCCTTACGCTTCTGATCAATGAACCGTTGGCTAATAAATTTCTTTCGGAATTCCGTTTGAAAGAAGTCCCAAGTTACTCGCTCGTTCGGGACTATGGAAATCAAGGTCCTCCACCAATAGTAGGCTGAGTCTCGCAACAAAGATACAGCACATTTTAGACATTCGTCGGGTGTGCATGACAATTCATCGAACACCCGAATGGTGTTATCAAGCCAGAACTCGGCCCTTTCGGCATCATCAGTTACTATGGCCTTGAACTCCTCGGCCCCACGCTTCCTAATCAAGTCTACAGGTGGCTTACTCAGCCTCACAGGATCAGCGACTGATGGCATTACAGGCTCTTGGGGTGGATTATCCAAATTTGGGAATTGTTGGACAGCCGGGTTGGTTCGGGCATATTGCGCGACCCACTCATTCATCATGGTAAAGAAGGCTTGTTTAGCCCCCTCACCTTGATTATTCGCAGATGACTGAGGTTCAACAGGCGGCGTCCCTTGTGCAGGAGCAGCCGCTACGCTCTCAACGTCATCCGCTAGGGTTCTTTCTTCACCGGGGTCCATTTACTAATCAAAACAAAAACATTTCAACCGTCGGAAGTCATCACACATTTAAACATTAACATTCGGCATGTATAGCTAGACTCATACGCGCTATGGTAGTCCTAGAACCGACTAAACCATAGCTCTGATACCAATCAAATGTAACACCCCGAACCCAAAACCGACACCGGAGTCGAACACGAGGTGTTAACTGACTTTAACCCCTTATAAAATTTATTTTCCAGACACTGCCCAATCTGTGTACTAGTCGTTTTAAAAATCATATCTTGAGTTTCGTAACTCGAAAATCAGTTTCGTAATTTTTCCCAGAAACTAGACTCATGTACCCATCTATGTATTTTTTCTAGAATTTTTGGTTGGGCCAATTAGTACAGTTTATTAGTCAAAGTCTCCCATGTTGCAGGGGTCGACTACACTGACCTTTGCCCATTACGACTTGGATATCTCCCTTCACGGGGCTTAAATACTGATGCCGTTTGTTTCTATGAAAACTAGACTCAGAGAGGAATCTGTACATATATGGTACGACCCCTAATTATCTCTGGTTAATTTATAATGAATTTCCAAAGTCGGAGCAGGGAATCCAGAAACCGTTCTGGCTCTGTCCCACAAAAATCTGATTATCTCTTAATATACTGCCCATATGATCTTTTCGTTACTTCCTCATGAAAACATACTCATCGAGCTTCGATTACATAATTTATTCATCAATTAATTCCACTCCTACTATTTTTAGTGATTTTTCAATCTCATGACACTGCTGCTGCCAGCATCTGTTACGAAAGTAACTAGGTCCATTTCATGCCTACCCTTGATCCAACTCAATCGAACATTCGTGCCATCTTCGCATGGCTTAAAGTTTACATGCCAAAGTTCAAACACAACGTAATAGCTTATACATGCCAAAATGTTCTTCTAAGCCAACTAAGAAGAAAGTACCAAAACTTGCTATCCGGTGTGATGACTTCGATGACGGCCTGACCCCGCAAAAATAGATGAGTCCAAGCAACCTATAATGGGTGACAAGGAAACACCGAGTGAGTTTATAACTCAGTAAGTCATAAGCAATGCACTACCATCCATCAATAACATTATCACAAGAGGAAACAAAATGGAACGAGACAATTTACTCCATCCATACCGAACCATACCATAGTTCCTCCAACCTATCGATTCAGTTTCATATCAATTCATGCATTCACATTCCATATACTCATCAATAGGACATTGAGGCAATTTCATAAATCAATTTATTTTCGTTACAATCAAACGACTAAACGGCCTTTCACCCATCCTACGATAAATTTTATGTACGTGACTTCAAGTATATTTGTCACATAGGTTCAAACTTACCGAGCTCAACACCAAGTATAAGCATAGCACCTATTAGCCATGTACTCAAGACACTTACCCGATCCGCTGTCCGCGATCGACTCAATAGTGTCGCACACATAGTGTCCATAATGATTCACGAATGTATATTGAGTCCGCACACTCAGTGCTATATAATCAACTCGCACACTTAGTGCTACGTAATCAAATCGCACACTTAGTGCTACATAGTCAAACTCGCACACTTAGTGCCGCATGGTCAATTCGCACACTTAGTGCATCATATTCATTTCGCACACTTAGTGCAACATAGTCAAATCGCACACTTAGTGCTGTACAATTTAATCCCGCGCACTTAGCGCCAATCTCATGGTCGTAAATGGTTATACCCGCACGTTTAGTGCCGAGATCAACAACTCAGTACATCTTACCTCTTTTCTTTCCATTCAACAATTTCATTATCACATCCGTACATGCATATATATATGTATATTTATTCATTCCATTCAGCATCAATACATAAACATTACGACCATTTGAAATAACGCCAACTACATGCTTAATGACTTACCTCGTGTTGGGTAAGACGGTTCCAACTCGGCTACTCGATGACCTTTTCTTTGCCTTTGCTCGATTCACCTCCTTTAACTCCTTGAGCTAAATCAAACAAATTTAACTCATTAAAGTCTCATTTTGCTAGCTTATGGCCGAACATGACAAGGAGTTTGATGGGTCATATGGCCACCTTTTAGCTCAAATACACAATGGTCATATGCGTTTTTTAATCACATCAAATGATTCAATACAATTCACTCGAACATCAAAAGAGAACCTCAAGGTACTTAGTCCATATACACATTAGACATTAGAGTCACATATGTACGAATTCACGAATCGAATTCGACATATTAGCTAATTTTCCCTTTAGCCGAACCTTCTAAGTCAAGATAAAGCCATCAACATGCTTACCTTTGGCCGAACATACACATCAACTTAGGTGCCCATTTATATGGCCGAACACACCCATGTCTATGTTAAGGCCGATTGCAACACTCAATACATTCTACAAGTATGGACACTTGCATTGACTAAACACCATTTCTATTATTTTTACTCCAAAGCCGAATGCCTCTCAAGCCCTAAGCTCATGATCCTTTCATCATTAAGCAAGTGTTATAGCACAACTAACATCCATTTTCAATTTGAACACCAACATAAAAATATTAAACATGAAAATCCATAGCCGAAACCTATACATGACATTACTCATTCCACCCATCGAAACAATATTTGTTTAAGACATCAAGCATTTTTATTTGGGTATTACATATATGAGCATTTAGAATTTATATTTTTAGCAAGATCAATTTCTTTCCTCAACACATTCTTCATCAAAACTTAAAGGAAGTAATCAAATTTCCTTCTTTAATAGCCATAGCCGAATGCTCCATCCATCCATCAAAGTTAAAAATTTTGCATGGTCTAAGTAAGAACCATGATAATTAACCTAAAACAAGCTAAAATTTCACAACTTTAACACAATATACTAACCTTATTAAGCATTCAAATGGCCGAAAGTTCTTTGCCCCTATTCCTTCCTTCACATTCGGCTTAGAAGAAACAAAGATGAACACTTAGTTTTCTTCACCCATTTCCCCCCCTTCTCAAGCTTCAAGTGACCGAATGTTTTTGCCCCAATTCTTTCTTTCAATCCGGCCAAGAAGACAAAGATGAAGCTTTGTCTTCATTACTTTTCTTTTTATTCATTCTTTAATCTATTTCCCTTCTTTTGCATAAAATAATGGCCATTTAATTAAGATTTAATACATATTATATATATATGACCATCATGGCCGGCCACCACTTAAAATAAAAGGGGTATTTGACATGCAAGTACAACTATTTGCAACATGCATAAATGGGCCACCTTACATTAGCCTAGCACATTTCTAAATTTTCTCACATAAGTCCTATTTAATAAAATTTCACTTACAATTTACAAAATTCCACCATGAAATTTTCACACATGCATATATACATATTCTAGACAGTAAATATCACATTCAAACATTTCGACGACTCGGTTTAGCGGTCCCGAAACCACTTCCCGACTAGGGTCAATTTTGGGCTGTTACAGTGTCTGTCAATATCGTTATATAAAATTTGTGCTTGGAGCCATGCTTGCAATCCGTGGCGCAGGCACTTCCTTAGCATCATATTGAAGAGTTCTCATGCCTTGTATAGGGATTCACCTTTTTATTGTTTAAAATTAGAAATTTCTCACTAAAGAAAATTCTCTCTTAGATATTTCCATGTTGTAATGGAATCCGATTCTAATGAGTCTAACCAATCAGTCGCATTGTTGCATAAAGAGAATGGGAATAATTGAAGATGCACAACATCATCGAATATCTCGTTGTACTTGTAACACCCGTTACTCGTATCCAAAGCTGGGATAGGGTTCAAGGCGTTACCGGACTTAAACATTCACAAACATACAAAACCGGGCCATAAAATTTCATCCAAATTAAAACTTTTCAAACACATGTAGATCATCCCTTATATAGGCTTTCGTGGCCTAAAACATACATTAGGGTGGTTCGGGACTAAACCGAGGACTTTAGAAAGCTCTGGGAAGGCTTTGAGAAATTTTCATGAAACAGGGTCACACGCCCGTATGGACACAGGGACACGCTCGTGTGTCTTCAACACGCCCGTGTCCTCAGGTCGTGTAACTCTCTGTCTATGAAATCAGCAATACAAATTGATCCACAAGGCCAAGCCACACGCCCGTGTGCTAGGCCGTGTCCTCCACACGACTAAGACACATGGCCGTGTCTATGCCCGTGTAGCCAACACTTAGGCTATTTTCCAAGCCTTATGTTGTCCTTAAATCTCTCCCATACTTATGCACATTATAGACACACCTTATAACATCAATTTAATGGTTAATCATCCTTTAGTAAAATTCCATTAAAGCATTTACATGTTGTCATACATGTGTTTATTACCTATACTCATGTTACACCAAGTTAGACATTCCAATTCACATTCTACAATTTTCTGTATTCAATCATTATCAACTTACTACCATGCCACACATTCATTTCATGGCCACAACCACCTCGAATGGTCTTAGAGCATTCATCATGTACATGTGTTATACTAATCATTCATAACAACCAATTATAAACACATCACAAACATTAACACATAGCAAGAATAATTAGGCTTACATGCCATAACCATTTAAGCCACATCTCATGGCCATATACAATAAATCAATATAAGCCGACACATTTGGCTAATCATAACAACATCTAACATAAAAACTAGTCCCTATACATGCCACTCACTTGAAAGTATTTAATAGACATATAACAATACTCCGGAGTTGTTGGCTTGATAGTGTGATGCTGCCTCTGACGGTCTCTAACCCCGAGCTGACCTGAGAACAAATGGAGAGGAGGGAGTAAGCTTAAAGCTTAGCAAGTCCACATAAAAATAATAAGCAAATTATCAACATGATTCCATCAAAATGTAATCATAATTACACTTTTGCTGATTTTCTGGTCATGCTATTTTTTCGAGTCATAGTTACTAATTTATGTATATCTAGAGCTACAAAACTCAAAATTAAGATCCATTAATTTTCTCTGAAACTAGACTCATAAATCTTCTTAGCATAAAATTTTCAGAATTTTTTGTCTAGGCAATAAGTACATTTTATTCATTAAATATACCCCTATTTCACTGTCCGACAGTTCGACTTCTCTGCACTAAAAATTATTTATCTCATGGTACAGGACACCAAATTGAGAACCGCTAATTTTCCCAGAAACTAGACTCATTAAGGATTTTAAGCATACAAATTATGACCCATAATTATATTTTTAAAATTTTTAATGATTTTCCCAAATCAGAACAGGGCATTCCAAAATCATTCTGACCCTATCTCACAAAAAGCCAATTATCACAAAATATGAAATTATTTTTCCTTCATCATTTCTTTTATGAGAAAATAGACTCATTAATATTTAATTTAATATCTTATTCAACCTTTAATTCAATTTCTACCATTTTTGGTGAATTTTCAAATTCACACAACTATTGTTGTCCAAAATTGTTTTATTATAAAATTTCACTTTTACATAATTTCACTTACTCCATTCTATCTTACCAAAAGATTCGCTCAACTATCGAGCACATTACTTACAACTTTTCACATAGATATATTTTCACTTATTCATCACATGGTCATGGTCACATGTATTTTCACTTAATCGATTTCCTGTTAACTCATCGAAATAATAACAGATACCCAGTGGCCTGTACATATTACCACCCTTGTAACCGAAGCTCTCTAGTACGCATAGTAGCCTGCACTTAGTACTACACATGTGACCTAACCATTGGATGCACGTAGTAGCTTGCACTTAGTACTACACATGTTATCGAAGCTATCGGGTACGAATAGTAGCCTGCACTTCGTACTACACATGCGATCTAACAATCTGGTACACGTAGTAGCTTGCACATAGTACTACACACGTGACCTAAAATCATTTTAAACACATAGTAGCCTGCACACAGTACTACACATGTGTTCTCACAACGGATCAATCATTTATTTTCTATTCCGAAGGTCCAACCGGGAAATTCTTCACTTTTCAACATTTTACTAATTCAGTCTTAGTCAATTCCGCTTCGTAGTTTACATCAATTAATCATTCTATAGACAGTCACATCTCATTTAATAACAAAAGATAATAACATAAAAAGAATCAAAATATTATTTACATAGAAACTTACTCATTTCAAAGAAACATCATATTCCATCAAACTTCCAAACCTTTACCGGACGTACTCGAATTGTGGCTTCATTCACATAGCAATATCTCATAATCACATGGCATTACAACATTTTCATCATAATAGCAAAACATCAAGAACATGTTATATCATCAAAATAATCACATAATATCAAATTATTCACATATATATACTTACAACTCGTGTAATATCGAAGCATTATCATTTAAATACAATATTGCATGATTAATATCACATGGACTTACCTCGGGTTCGAGTATGACTATATATTCTGATTTAGTCCATAATCTCATTTTTTTTTCGATCTATGCCCGAATCTCATTTTCCTTGATCAATAATACCACATTTAGCTTACTAATTAGTCACATTATTCATATGGGTCAAAAAATCATAATTTTATTAATTTACATTTTGACCCCTAAACTTTCACATATTTGCACTTTGGCCCCTAGGCTCGTAAAATGATTTTTATTCAATTTCCTTAGATTTAAACCTAGCCGAATCATTTTCATAACTGTAGTAGCCCCTAATTTGCACTAAATCACACTTTTATGACAAATTTTGTAGCTTTTACAAAACGGCCCTTTTTGACAATTTCACCAAAAATCACTTAGTAAAAGTCATTTATTACACACCAAGCATTCATTAGACATCAAAACACATGCATGTCATCCATGGGTAAATTTTTAAACACAAACCCTAGCTCAAAATATGGGTAGAAATGAGTAGATCTTGTTACGAGGATTTCAAAAACGTAAAAATCATTAAAAATGGTGCTGGAACGGACTTACAATCGAGCTTGGAAGCTCGAAAAAACATAGCTGTCTTCTCCATGCAAGTTTCGGCCATGGGGTAGAAGATGGACAAAAATTGGATTTTAATTTTGTTTTTAATTCATTTTAGTTACTAGATTACCAAAATGCCCTTAACTTAAAAATATTCTATTTCACCCATTTCATGACCATTTTTGTCCAACAAATTATCCAATGGCCTAATTACCATTTAAGGGCCTCCAATTTAAAAATTCATAACAATTAGACACCTCTAACATGTAGAAATCAACTTTTTCACTTTTAACAATTTAGTCCTTTTGACCAAATTGAGTGCCCAAACGTCAAAATTTTCGAACGGAATTTTCGCAAAATCATCTCGTGAAATTGTAGACCATAAAAATATAATAAAAACAAATTTTCTTGTGTCGAATTTGTGGTCCCCAAACTACTGTTCCAACTAGGCCCTAATTCAGGATGTTACAACTCTCCCCTCTTTAGGGATTTTCGTCCCCGAAAATCTTACCAGAAGAGTGGTTCGGTTTTCACATTAACTCCACTATCTCATAATCATTGTTGAAGACCTTTACTCAGGCTATGTTTAATCCTTAGCTCTTTAATTTCTCATACTAAAGTCATGATCAATTCTGTGTTATACGACGCATCAATCGAATCTTGACTTTTATCAGAGAACTCATGTATACAAGGGTCGAACCCATACCGTCATAGAATATGTATATACACATCATACTTGAATCCTTTCAGATTCAAATGGCGTAGCCAGCCCGATCATCATGGCCTTAAGTTCTCTATCATTTTATACAGCTCGACAGTTTACTAGTTCGACCTTTGGTCATCATTAAAATTCAGAGCCTCAATTAGCTTTTTCAATAATTCATGATATAAATCCCGGATCTCAATTCGATTAACAAAAACTAGCATTTTAAGAAATTCAACAATCTCAAAGATACTTAATCCCAAAAGTCTGATGACCAAAAATTCAGTACTTACCGACATGATTTGCAGATCATCAATTACTTAACAACAAGTCATATGACATCTTTCTCTTTCAAAGATAGAAATAATTCTAATATGAAATCTATAGTAATCTCATTCTTAGAGATCATACCATAACTATCTTATCATCCTTTAACAATTCAAGTCAACTACACTATCTCAACTTAAGTCTTTCTATGACAACAGATACTTTAAGCTATCACACTGCCCTTCTTGTCCTAAAACACATCACTGAAAATCGAGAAGTCTTTGCTCAATGCAGACTAAACCAGTTTCAAGGCTTCGGTTAAAAATATTCCCGTGTATTCAAATCGTTACCAACATGTAGTAGACCATTCAACTTTCACAAGGCAAAAACTTTATCATTCAAAGCAACTTTAAATCGTATCAAAGTCTTCTAAGATATATACACTTTCATTCAGACTATCTATCTTTTACCTAGAGAGATAAAATCTTATTCTCAAACTTGGGAAAAAAATTCGGACATAAATATCCCATTAAATCTTTCAAACAATAACCCATACAAACTGAACAACCAAGTCGGTCTTAATTATTACTTGATAAAGTTTCAGGAAATCCTTCCTTTTAGTTGTCAAAACATGTAATCATGCAAAATTCACTCATCATACTAATCAAAGTTCATTTCAATTGCATTAGCTCAAGGTAGTATAAATGTTCCCAATCGAAGGCATTAACTTGATTCACTTTCTTGAGAAAAGAAATCCATCATACAAGCTGATACTAGCAATTTCACCACTTATGCCTTTACCGATGTCAAATCATTCACGAAGATTTAGAGAAATCCAGATACTAGAATTACCACATTACTATGATCAAAGCAGAAGCATAGTCACACTTGACATGATTATTACAACTGAAGAACACACTGTAGATATGAGCCATGATTGATAAATTCTGGATATAGATAACAAGAAAACTAGGATTAAGAAGTCCAAGATAGAGAAATCCAAGATAAGGAAATCTAAGATACAATATCATAATGAAAGACCCAAAGTAAAGCTCATAAGAAAATATGGAAGATTTCGATAATTTCCCAAAAGAAAGAAGTCCAAAAGAATACATCATTCAAGCCTACTGAAACTGAATGAAAAAAGGATAATGTACCTTCCCATATATATATATCGAACATAGCATCCATTAGAAGGAACAAAATCATAACATCAGGTACATTATCTCATAAAATCCCAACAGACGGAACATAATAAAATGCCAGAGGGAAAATAGAGCAACACAGATTATATACTAGTCAGACTATCAATACTTTCGTCTTATTCCAAGATTAGAAAACATTTTCGCACGATAACAATTTATCTGAAAATAGATAGCCCCAGTAATACTTTCGAGAGTAAATGAACTCATAGAGTACCTCAAGAGAGACAGTCATAATCTTCTTACTATAAATACTACATTCTGATATCTTACATGTCAAGATTTATTCCTCCAACTATTTCTATTATTACAAATCCCACATTATGAATTTCATTGAAGAAGATTAGTTCTTAAGAAATTCCAATTAATACGCTTCTCGACATCACACTTTACTAGCTCTGTCTTTACTTATCAATCCAATTAATCTCTGATCATAGTTATAATCATTCTATAGGAGAACTTTTTGGTCTCATACTTGTGAGCTTATTCAACACTGATCTTATAAAATCTTTTGTAAAATACCACTCTGGTAAGGGGGTGCAGTCATAAGATCCCTAACTTTTCTCTCATACACATATACATATAACATTATTTCATCATCATAGTAACATTTTCACAAGCATATCATCCACTTCAGGCAAACTATTATTCACGTTCGTATGACACGAACTTTTCAGTTATCTTATTTAAACCAGTGCATTTATGCATGGATTCCGAATAACTTTACTTATCTCATTCATTCAATCAAACAAGTCATGCACATAACATCTTATGAGGGCCAAACAAACATGGATAAGTATGTCAAAATCAAAACTTTTATCTGGCACTTCATCAGATACATATCATTACATTCATATGAATCAATCCATCAATTTAACGTAAATAAGTTCATTACATTATAATCCTTTGTCTCATTTAAAGATATCGTTAAAATTCATCAATATTTAACGTCCAATCGGGAAAATGACATTTTTATCCGTAACATGATATTATGAACCTTTATTCATACCTTTATGAATTTCTTTTTATCACATTCACTTAATCAAATAAGTCAAGTGCACAACATTATATGAATATCAAACAAGCATGAGTATTCCTGGTAACATAAACTTTTATCTCACATGTTATCACATACATATCATGAAATTTTATTCATACTTTTCTGAGTTTAGGATCATCATAATTGTACTTTACCCGAATACCTTAGCTTCACATTTAAAATGGTCGGTGTAGCTCGGTTGGAGAGTACCTCTGTCTAAATAAGATGGTTCTCATTTGCGTCAGGAACTATCACGGATTCATGGCATGTAAAGCTAGACTCTCATTAATGCTAGTTTAGTCTGAGAACTGACTAAACCGTAGCTCTGATACCATAAAATGTAACACCCTTTACTCGTACCCGAAGCGTGGACAGGGTTCGAAGCGTTACCGGGCTTAAACATTCACAACGGGCATAAAATTTCAACCAAATTAAAACTTTTCAAACACATGTATATCATCCCTTATACAAGCCTTCGAGGCTTAAAATATACATTGGGGTGGTTCGGGACTAAACCGAGGACTTTAGAAAGCACTAGAACAACTTAGAGAAATTTTCATGAAACAGGGTCACACGCCCGTGTGGACATAGGGACACGCTCGTGTGTCTTCAACATGCCCATGTCCTCAGGCGTGTAACTCTCTGTTTATGACATCAGCAAAACAAATTAATCCACACGACCAAGCCACACGCCCGTGTGTTGGGCCGTGTCCTCCACACGCCTGAGACACATGGTCATGTCTCTACCCGTGTAGCCAACACTTAGGCTATTTTCCAAGCCTTATGTTGTCCTTAATTCTCTCCCATACTTATACACATTATAGACACACCTTATAACATCAATTTAATGGTTAATCATCCTTTAGTAAAATTCCGTTAAAGTATTTACATGTT
This sequence comes from Gossypium hirsutum, assembly GCF_007990345.1. NCBI lineage: Eukaryota > Viridiplantae > Streptophyta > Magnoliopsida > Malvales > Malvaceae > Gossypium > Gossypium hirsutum. The sequence goes on along the minus strand of NC_053431.1, from coordinate 72,968,522 downwards.
GTCATACATGTGTTTATTACCTATACTCATGTTACACCAAGTTAGACATTCCAATTCACATTCTACAATTTTTCATATTCAATCATTATCAACTTACTACCATGCCACACATTCATTCCATGGCCACGACCACCTCGAATGGTCTTAGAGCATTCATCATGTATATGTGTTATACTAATCATTCATAACAACCAATTATAAACATATCACAAACATTAACACATAGCAAGAATAATTAGGCTTACAAGCCATAACCATTTAAGCCACATCTCATGGCCATATACAATAAATCAATATAAGCTGACACATTTGGCTAATCATAACAACATCTAACATAAAAACTAGTCCTTATACATGCCACTCACTTGAAAGTATTTAATACACATATGACAATACTCCGGAGTTGTTGGCTTGATAGTGTGATGCTGCCTCCGATGGTCTCCAACCCCGAGCTGACCTAAGGACACTAAGGAAATGGAGAGGAGGGAGTAGGCTTAAAGCTTAGTAAGTCCACATGAAAATAATAAGCAAATTATCAACATGATTCCATCAAAATGTAATCATAATTACACTTTTGCTGATTTTCTAGTCATGCTGTTTTCTCGAGTCATAGTTACTAATTTATTTATATCCAGAGCTACAAAACTCAAAATTAAGATCCATTAATTTTCTCTGAAACTAGACTCATATATCTTCTTAGCATAAAATTTTCAAAATTTTTGGTCAGGGCAATAAGTACAGTTTATTCATTAAATATACCCCTGTTTCACTATCTTATAGTTCCAACCTCTCTTCACTACAAATTATTTATCTCATGGTACGGGACTCCAAATTGAGAACCGCTAATTTTTCCAGAAACTAGACTCATTAAGGATTTTAAGTATGCAAGCTATGATCCATAATTATTTTTTTACAAATTTTAATGATTTTCCCAAATTAGAACAAGGGATTCAAAAATCATTTTGACCCTATCTCACAAAAATCCTATTATCGTAGAATATGAAATTGTTTTCCTTCACGTCTCTTTTATAAGAAAATATACTCATTAATATTTAATTTCATATCTTATTCAACCTCTAATTCAATTTCTACCATTTTTGGTGATTTTTTAAATTCTCACAACTACTGCTGTCCAAAATTGTTTTATTACAAAATTTCACTTTTACATAATTTCACTTACTCCATTCTATCTTACCAAAAGATTTACTCAACTATCGAGCACATTGCTCACAACTTTTCACATAGATATATTTTCATTTATTCATCACATTGTCATGTTCACATGTATTTTCACTTAGTTGATTTCCTGTTGAACTCATCGGAATAATAAAAGATACCCGGTGGCTTGTACATATTACCACCCTTGTAACCGAAGCTCTCTGGTACGCATAGTAGCTTGCACTTCATACTACACATGCGATCTAACAATCTGGTACATGTAGTAGCCTGCACTTAGTACTACACACATGACCTAACCATTAGATACACGTAGTAGATTGTACTTAGTACTACACATGCAACCTAACAATCTGGTACATGTAGTAGCCTGCACATAGTACTACACACGTGACCTAAAACCATTTTAAACACATAGTAGCCTGCACATAGTACTACACATGTGTTCTCACAATGGATCATTCGTTTTTTTTCTATTTCGAAGGTCTAACCGAGAAATTCTTCACTTTTCAACATTTTACTAATTCATTCTTAGTCAATTTTAATTCGTAGCTTACATTAATTGATCATTCTATTGGTAGCCACATCTCATGTAATAAAAAATGATAATAACATAAAAAGAATCAAGATATTTTTTACATACAAACTTACTCATTTCAAAGAAACATCATATTCCATCAAACTTCCAAACCTTTACTGGACGTACTCGAATTGTGGCTTCATTCACATAGCAATATCTCATAATCACATGGCATTGCAACATTTTCATCATAATAGCAAAACATCAAGAACATGTTATATCATCAAAATAATCACATAATATCAAATTATTCACATATATATACTTACAACTCATGTAATATCGAAACATTGGCATTCAAATACAATATTGCATGATTAAAATCACATGAACTTACCTCGGGTTCGAGTACAACTATATATTCTAATTTAGTTCATAATCTCATTCATTTCCAATCTATGCCCGAATCTCATTTTCCTTGATCTATAATACCACATTTAGCTTAATAATTAGTCACATTATTCATATGGGTCCAAAAATCATACTTTTACAAATTTTCATTTTGACCCTTAAACTTTCACATATTTGCACTTTGGCTCCTA